>NW_008585009.1:78775-79088 GCF_000691845.1 Merops nubicus
AACAGCTTGCACTGGCTCAGTAATTTATTAGCAAAATAATATTGATTTACTAGCTGTCTGGTTTCATAAACTCTACATATTACATTTGTCTACACCATGATACCAAATTGAAGTAAAATAAAGAAAAGATCTTCAACATTGTGATTTAAACCAACATACATAACCTTTGAAGCTCATTTAGGAATTAAATCAAGAGCTAATTGCAATTGGGCACAAAAGTGTATTATTGTGTCTCAGGACTGCATTCATGGTTTGCTTCTCAACTTCAATTTTTCACGTTTTTACTGTCTGCAGTCAGAATTCCACCATGGAT
>NW_008585009.1:79119-152511 GCF_000691845.1 Merops nubicus
GCTGAACCATATTAGAATGGCAGCATTTTTCCTTTAGTGGTTTAATTTTGCAACAGATGAAACACAACACATATTTAGCACATTCATTGTGAAAATATGTATGTACCTACACATACATAAACGTGTGCATGCACATGCACATGTGTACCCCTGATGGAACGTGATCAAGTAAACCCACAAGTGCTCTAGTGAATCCAGGTACAATAATGTAAAACAGCTCTAAACACAAACTAGATGATCTGCTGCTCTTTACGCAGAACTAGATGGCAAAAGGTGCAACAAGCCCACTGGATCCAGCTATGCCAGTGGGACTTGTATCCATTCCAAAAGCATGAGCACAGGGTTAGATGCAAACACTGCATTCAAAGCAGTATTTGACCTACACACTGTTCTCGCTGCAGTTAGAGAATGATCCCGTTTACCTGATAAAGGTAGTTTCAAATATTTCATCCCAAACTATGTATCCAATTTATAATTAATTTTGCAAGTGAAAAAAGCATAAGTCATTATGCTGCACACGGGCCTGAGCAAGAATCGCTTAAATCAGAGGACGGTGGAAAATGAACTGCAAGTTTTGAAGGGCTTGGTGACACAGGCAGTCTCAAAGACGGAGATGACCGCATGCCAAGGTTTCCTCCAGGTCTGAGGCCCAGTAATGTGCAATCTGAGTCTCTGCTGGCAACCCTTCACTGACAGAGACAGCCTCGTATATGGAGAGTTTTACTGGAAGTGTGGCATTGGTAGATTTGGAATGGAGTAAAATGTCAGTGCCAGTTTCCCTTCTATCCGTGGCTCTGTTGTGCTTCTGCCACGTAGGGGCACATACCGTCACACCACATTATGCAAATTATTTGTGCATTTGTGTGTTTTCAGGCCATACTTGCTTTGCAATGTACCACTCAAAGTAACCGAGTATAGCAGAAGTGGGCACGGAGGTAAAATAAATGAAATCCAGATGTTACCAGGGGTGATCATTAATCTAAAACAAGGGGATTTTTAACTGTCACTTGTAACACCCAGTAAATAACAACAGCTACAGTGACACACATTACAAAAATCAAACACAGTGCTGTTTTGTGGAGAAAAATAATTATTTGGCCAAACTTTTGTTTGGCTGTTATGAAGGATGACATAATTGTCTTGAATTTGGTCATGCAGACTTCAAAGAAGAAGTGGTGCCAGAGAATGAAGGTCAGTTTATGCAATTTTATTATTCTTCAGACATCCATTACATAAGGCTTGGATATGTAAACGTTTAGCATTCGGTGTAACAAAGATTCAGCTTCTCAACAGAAATGCTCCAATACCCTTAATGTTTGTTTTCCAGTTTTTAACATACATTTTTGCTTTAAATACAAACCCAAGCCAAGCACACAGCATTTGACATGTGAGAATTACTGTAACAGATTGTGTAATGAAAGAAACATAGCGACCCACTCAAATTCATCTGCAAGAGTCCCCAGGTGACCGCACCTCTGCCGTGTACCTATTCCAACACAAACGACCCCAAACTCTGCCCTTTGATGTGCCCCTGAGCACTTCCCCAGAGCAAAACACCTAGCACTGTCAGGTCCTAGAAGAGATTCAATGTGACCTCTGGGCAGCACCTACCAACACAGACCATGCCTAGGGCTGGAGGGATACATAAAACTCTCTACTCAAACAGGGCAGAGTGATGGGACTCCCAAAATAAGACTGCCGTACCAAGTAAGGACTTGCTTATGCAGGAGTATTTATCAATGTGCCTGCCACTAAGCTGGTGGCACTGCAGCTTTCTGGGTGAGTGCTCTTTGGTTTTTCTCATGGCTTCTTACAAAGTGGTTTGTGTTAATTGAAAAAGGCATGCCAGACTCCAAAAGAGAAACTCCATAAGGAGTCACATTGGCACAGCTATATCATATTGCTATTTAATAACACATTGCATATAACTAAATTTCTCCATACAAAAATTAGATTCTTCAGATTAAATTCATCCAAGTGAAAGAACCTGTTGAAGGGTATAAACACCACTCCCACTGAAGGCCTAATTAAGCAAGACCCAAAGCTCAGTACTGGACCTTCTCCCAGGAGTGAATTTCATCCATGATAGTATTTTGAACAGAGATGAAGCATTTCCTTTTTATTGCTTCCTCCCACTCTCACAACCCATAAATACTATTAACACTATCCTGACTTTCAGAGTTTTCCAAAGCACGAGGCTATGTTGCTGTTCACTAATCTTCATGTGCAGCACTGCACTGGGCCATTTTCTTCTCCTCATACCTACAATGGCTCCAAACAGAGGTAGTGCAAGGAATTACGGCACCGAAGGGAAAATACCCTGCTTGAGTAGCTGTGTGATGCATTTCCCAGATTCTTCTTTCCAGACACTACAGTTGGTGGAAAAGGGATCAAATTGCACTGTTGACCGTATCCATGAGCAGAGTACATAACTGAAAGAACAAGTATTTACCTGCAATAATCACTGGATATGCTGTTCAGCCTCAGAACTGTATCCTTCACATTGAACTCTGGCTGTTATGTCTATGGCTTTGTGACAAACTGTACTAGAATTTTCTTTCCCTGCTAAGGGCACACGCAAAAACTACTTGCACCTCTATTTTGTGCAATCTAAGTAAGGTGTAGAATGTAGATTAGAAATTTAGGAAAAACTATTTCAGTTGTGGCAGCATCTAAACAGAACAGTCAAAACTTATTTCCAGACAAAAAAAAAAAAAAATTAATGAAATCTTGCATTACCTGACTTGAGCAGAAAATTTCCACTTGTTTCATTATGACAGATTTCAAGACATTTCCTGATATATTTCTACTATTGCTGGGTGCATTACCTATTACCTAATTGTGCACTGTATATGTCATTACGTTTAATACATCTTTTACTTATATGTACACCAAATTATGTATTATTCTGTATGTTTAAAAGGACATTTCTGGAATTATAAAATCCTGGAGAAAAAAAAAATTAATATATTGTTATTTCAGACTGATAAAATCACTTGGAAGTAAACACAGCTATTTTAAGCAGATGGTTAGAAATAATTAGTTTTAATATTACTAACATTATTTCAGTCACATTAACTATTTCTTGGACTTGCCCTTACCACTGAGTAGGGGTGTCCCTGCAGTATGAACTGACCACAAAATGGAAGCCGTGCCTGGATTTCAGAAACACAAGCTGGTAAAGCTCAGTGGCAGACCAAGAGAATCACCAGCAAGCGTTGTGCCAAAATGCAAATGATGGACTTCTTTAGCTACATGAAAGAATACATCTGGGGGCTCAGATGTAGTTTAGAGCTCTCAGTGATGAATTCTGCAATATATTTTCATTCTACAGCAGTTTTGAATAAATTCAAATTCAAGATTTGGAAAATAAAACATGCAAAAGAGTCACACACAGGAAATATTTACAGCATAATTCATTTTGATACTAAACTGAAGGCAAATCCCAGCATGTTTTTCAGTATTATACTGCATCCAGATTTTCCATTGTCAGTGTGTTGCAAAATTTCATATTGACAACACAGGCCTGCTCTGCAGGAGTTGTCAGGACAAAGTTGGAGGTTTTGGCAGGTGGCGCAGGGATACTTGAGGCTTTTGGCATCCAGGAAGGGGATGAAATGTTGCTTGACTGTTTGGCACCTATGAGCTAGCTGAGGCTTTTGGCACTGAAAAGAGTCTGTATCACCTCCTTCCTTTTTTGTGAGCAGTAAAAGAGGGAACATGGAATTTGTGGGCATGGAGAAGAAATTGTGGTTCCCACCCTAATGACTCCAAGCAGAACACAACTGCATTAGTATATCTGACTCCTGCAGATATTTCTCCACCTAACAGCAGCTAAGGACAGCACCTACGTGTTCCTCCTAAAAGGAATCAGCACTGAAGTAGTTAAAGCATAATTAAGTTAATTAAGTTGCTGTTTTCAATTTCTGAGTTAACTACATTGTTCAGATGATTTTAAAAGAAAAAAAAAAATAAACAGCAACACAAATTCTAGTTTTACTCACTGTTGACAGGTTTTGATGATCTACACTGAAGTCCCAGGGTACAATTTTAATACATAACTGACTTTTACAAGAGTACCACTTGCCTCTGTCCTGTCCTCTGGACAACGGCAATCTGTTTTTTTTTCTTGGGTCATATTCCATAAACTACTATTTTGACAGATAAATGTCTAGCCAAGAGAGGAATCCTTTTTAAAACCTTGATAAGCACACCCCACAAATACACATCACTGACAACACACCTGATAATACAGACTTAGTTGCCCAGGTTTTTATTCATGCTTGCCCAACTGAGCCACACGAGCCCTGCATCTGCCTTATCTACAATGGTAAATATTATTCTACATTCACCAGCAGTGGCACATAGAGAAAAGATGATCTTAAGTCCTGACAAATGGGAGGAAAGCTAATAAGCGACTTTGGTGAGATCCAGTCAGGCAAGAAGTCCATGCTTCTCTAGTGCTTATAGGACAAATCATTCAGGATAGCCAACAAGGATCAACAATACAAAAAAATTCTGAGTTTCCAGTATTTCACTGTCTTCCAAAATTTAAAAGTACATGTGAATACATAGCTGGAAATACATAAACTTGAATACTCAGAACATATCTATTCCTCCGAATCTGTCCATCTGAAATGGAAACTACACTGAGAAATGTTTAGCATCACTCCATTTTCCTCCATTTCTGAGCAGTCTGAAGAACTGTAACTTAGAGATTTGTACATGTAGCTGGCAAACAACTCAAAAGCCACAGACCTCAGGAAACACACAGAGGTTGTGAAAGGCAAGATAATCAAGAAAACAATATAAACTTTAGTACTCCTTGCCCACTTTCTCAGTAGCCAGCCTGAGGAAAACACTTCCTAGGGCTTGGGAAAAAAAAAGATAAAGGCAGAATTTTAAAATTAACAAAAAAAGGAAAGAGATGCTTTAAAAAAATTTAAAAGAAACTTGATGTTCCTTTTTAAAACAGTACTGACTATCTTAACGTTTCCAATGAAGACCTTAAAAGTTATATACTAATAAGTATAAAAAATTTAAATTATAATAAATTACACTATATTCTCCACAATGAGGTATTATTAAATACATAGTCCTTGCATCTGGTTGTGTAAATAAATCCTGTCACAGATGTAAGAACTTCTTCATTTTCACACGACAAACACAATATGCAGTCTTGATGCTGATTGAAGGTTTTAAGCCTATGTATTGTAGTGTCCATTTTAGGGATGAGAACCTGACCTGAGGAAGGAGAATAAGGTGCATTATGTGAGTAGCACAGCCAAGAATTACATCTGCATACAAAGCTGGATTTTAGTGGCCTTTATAGAGCTCTTCTGCCTATTCTGCAACTATAAACATTGTCCTTTCTACTATGTATACCTAGAGTAGGTACGAAGTATGAAGGGGAAAATAATCCTCAGGACATTTTGGTACATTATCTCTGGGTCTACATATATACCTGCTTTAATAACATTCCAGATATGTTTCCTGGACTCCATAAAAGCAGTAAGAATTCATGGAAGCTTTACTGAATGCTTATTCAAAATTTGCACCTGGATACACTGGGTTTTTCCACCTTCAGACTGCACACCACATGTTCCTCATCCAGCATAAACAGTGTGATGGGTCAGCCAGAGTCCAATGTGCAGAATTCTTCACGTGCATAACAGAAAAAGAGATTCCAGTTTCTGGGAAATATATCTGACTTTTTTTTTAATTACCTTATTAAATATATTTGTATACATCCAAATAAAGGTGCTTTAAAAGACTTCACCAGAAGTTACAAACTGCATCACTTTAGCACATGAAGTGGAAAGAAAACAGTAACACTGATAAAATGATGAGTGTTATGCCTGTGATAAAGCAGAGGATTTCCATCAGCTTCCAAATATGACACAATGGCACATTCATGCCACTGTTAAATGTGCAAAACCTAGCCTATCAAGGCTTATTTTTCAGTGTTATTTTTCCACATTCTGATGCCACATGAAATTGCAGTCGTACTTCAGCGATTACATATTTTTGAACGCTTTCAAATCATGCTCTCCCTATAAAAATCAGTACATCCTAAATCCTAAACATTTCTCCTAAGGGTCAAGGCACCTATCCCAGGCTCACCTCCTCTTGATAAAATACCTGTACCAGCTTAGGACCTCCTAATTTCCTTCTTGATGTGTTCGTTTGATGGAGACCCACTTGACAACAGTTGAGGAAGTCATTCCAGGGTAAAGGATAGCTATGGCAGGGATGCTATGAATTATTGAAGCTCTAGATTAAAATTAATCAACCAGGTAGTAAACTTACAAGTAGGACAAAAGCTTCAGAGAAGAAAGGTGGGACTTTTCCTTGTTTTCTAGCCTACAAGTAAGCTGTAGGAAGACTGAGAAGAAGAGACCTTGACACAAAGCCAGGGGCTGTTACCATGATCAGCATTAAACTTCACTCTGTCTGATTTGTGGTGGTCCTGGGGGTATTTGGCCAAATTAACACTGCAAACTCTCAAGTACAAAAAAGGCTGTTCTGCTTACATGACACATACACAAGCACTCCAAGCGTACCAGGATCCTAACCATGCACCAGACAGATGTAATGGTATCTACCTGTTCTGGCAAAAACCTTAGCAACTCCTGTATTATGCTGAATTTATTAAAGGGTTGAGATTTGCCAAGACTCTTGTGTGCAAACTTACAGACAGGTTATGGAGAAGTAAATAAAGAGGAAGCATGGGCATTTAAAGTTATGTCTATGTTACTTACTATTTACTTTACAGTTTATAATGTCATAAATAAGCTTTATCCCATCACAACGATAATTTATGCATTTAATTTAAAGCAATACTGTAAAAGCCAACACTTCAAAATAGGTCATTGACATTTCCATACAGTACCTCCATACACTTTCAAAAGAAAATTCATGTGTTCTAATTGTTTACAATAACCTTTTTTTTCCTTTAAGAATTTGTTTAGAATATTCACAATAAAAAAAACCACAGTGAAACCAATCTGTTTTCTCAGAAAAAAAATGACTGCACCTCTAACTTTTAAAAGAGCCCAAATACATATATTTTAAAAATTTGTTTAAAATAATTTTCCTGTCTTGAGACACTGTCTGCCAAGTTCCCGCTAGAAGCGAAATTTTGTGGCTAACTGCCAAATCTATGAATAAAAGGAGTTTATAGGGGAAACACTGAGAAGAATAAAGTGTAGCATGAGCAGCCCATATAGAAAAGTCCTTCCTGTGCATTTTGTCTATTCGTAATCTGCAATATTCATAACCCTGGATATTGGGATATTGCACTGCTGCCTGGCTCAATTTCTTGCCAAGATTATTAGTAGTGCCAGACGGATGATTTGGTTATAGGTATTAATACCATGCCACTCAGATGAAGCATCCAAACTTCTCCTTCGTGAGCCAGAGATTCAACCCATGTCTCCTGACTCAGGCTGCTATTTAATACTCTATGTAGCACTTTTAATGGCAATATTTCTATAAAAGTAATGCAAAGCAGACCACAGAACATAAGCAGATACATCTGGCAACAGAACAAATGTCAAAAGGAAAAATATTAAAGCCATATTATTAGCTGACACAAATTATAAGAATCCTAATTTTCCATTCTGTAAATGTAGAACAACTAAGTTTATCAATTTTGAATTTTAAAGATATTATTTTATGTTCATGTGCTTCTCCTGATTTTAAAAGTAGTTATCACTTTGAGTAGAAGCATTCTAAATTAATATATTGAAGGAGAAGATAAATTAAGCCCACAACTGAGAAGCAGTCTGGCTGAAGTTAATTCTGCCCAAAGTAACTCTAAAACTTGTCAGCTTGATCATGGTACCTTTTTACGGTGGCATAAATCAAATTTAACAAGATGAGTTTTCTTCTCAGAGAAAACAGTTCTTGCCCCTTCAACCATGAGCTGATCTTTGGGTGATACTAAGCAGTGGTATAACTGATCCAGAATCAAAATATAATTTTAGTGTTTCTTTTTGTTATTCATGCTTAACTTAAAGATAAATTTAATATTTAAGGCTGCTCAGCTTCGCTGGCTCCAGCTGATTTCCTGCGCTTGAACAGTTCCATTCACTGTTGTGAAGAGCCACTTTACACAAGGGTAGCCTGAGTTGGAGATGTTGTGAGCCTTCTAGAGTGGGCACCTGCACTGATGCAGGAGTGTCCTTAGGCTGCTTCTGCCACTGTGCTGTCATACAAATAATTTTTGTTTCATCACTGTCAAAATTCTTGTACCAATCCTGTCATCTCAAGCTTGCTCCAGCTGTTTTCTCTCACATACAGCAAAGCACACACAAATTCTTCAGGTTGTTTTTTTTTTTTAGATAATTAAAAACACATTAAAACATCCTGCCTATCCCTCATCTTGCAGAGGACCCCAATATGCAGACGTTGCTAGCCAAAACATCTTTTGATGGCAGATTTTGGATATCACCTTTGTTCAGGTTAAAAAAAAAGACATCATTGCTGAGAAAAAAATCTTCATAATTAAGATTCGTCTGCAGAGAACAGTTTCCCGGAAAGATATTTTATGTAGGATTAGCAATGTAATATTCTCTTGTCATTCCTTTTTACTTTCAGTCAAATAAAATATAATCCACTGAAATTCATTTGTTATCTGGTGAATAGTTTCTCTTTTATTGATTTTCTAGCTTCCAGCTTGGGAAGAAAAAAAACCTGTCAAGGGAACAGTTACAATGGCAGCACAACTCTAAATCCAATTCCCAAAGAAGTAAAATTAAAAAAAGCCACCAACTTCAAATAAAGGAAGATGAGGGCATAATCCTATGTGGGGTAAGGACACACTTCCCCTTTTGAAAAACGGTGCAACTTGTTTTCTCTTCTGTGTCCAAGTTGCTGGTTTTCAATTCTCCAAAGACAGAATTATCCAACCAATAGTATTCATGGTGGAAAAAGTCAATCTAATCTATCTTGAGTTTCACTTCATTCCAGACCTCTACTACTGTATATGTTTAACTATAGTGTCTTTAGCACTCGGCACAGGGTAAAAGGCCTGGATATGGAATATTAGTACGACTCTTTCCATATCTGCTCAGTGCCAGTGTTTCCTATTATCAGTCCAATATTTTATGGTTATTGTATTAGCTTCCCAGCAGTACTTTCTCAAGTTCCGTAGCCTGAAACCTCCATTAACAGATGCTAAATACGATAGTTGTTTTTCATTTTTAGATCTTGCAAAAGCCCATAAAAATGAGTGGTCAGTTTGTCCAATTTTCTACAGAAATTTTCCAAGACCTGAATGGGCAGCATATAAAACTACTAAAAATACTCTTGGCAATTCATTCACTTGGATTGTGTTCCTTCCGCCAAGCCAACTTATGAATAGCTTATTCCAAGATAGGACTTCCGCATGAATTTTTTGTAGTAAAGGTAAGAATATCTATTTATATAATTCCCTGGTTGACTGCATTTGAAGGGTTTAGAGAAAGGAGTTGGTTTTGGGGGGGTTGGTTTTGGAGTTTGGTGGAGGGTTTTTTTGTGTGTTTTTTTTTGTGTGTGTGTGGCTTTTATATGAAAAGGGACATTGGCATTTGGACTTAAGGAAAAATTGTGTAAATAAATTTACCATCAAAGTTCCTTTTTTTTGTTTTTGATCCTACCTTATACTCTGGTAAATGAAAGATCACTATCTGCCTGCCAGTAATATTTTGGTTAATAAAGTTTGATTTAAAAGCCATTGAAATCAATGGAAAGTCTCTCATTGATTTCATTGGACTTTGTATAGGACCTACAAGAACCACCTGAATTCCTTGTCAGACACAGCCGAACTAGAGACGTGGGTGTGATTTCCTACACATGTGGGCAGATAAAGATCAAAGAAGAGGGGGGAAAAACCTCCTACGTACTTTTCTCAAATTCATTTCTTCTACCAGTTTCTATTTATCAGTGTTCTGGCTATAAAGTAGGTATTAGATTGGAGTCTAGAATTACACTTCTTCAAATACCCACAAAAGAGATCGACTTAAAAGCACTTTCCTTTGGGTACAACATCAGCTCCTGGTTGTCTATTGGAGCCAAGTTGTGCCTCAGATGCTGTGGATTCCCCCCAACCCCAAAATAAGTTGCATTTGTTAGATAAACTATGATTGTTTCATCTTTGTTGCAGAGAGTTGTCCATCACGTGTCAGTTGTCAAAAGCCTCCCCAATCATCATCGCATCTCACTCTCCAGGTTAAATATGAAAATATTTGCACTGATATTAAATGGTAGTCTCGACAACAATAAAATCTTCGAACAGTACCCAGCACCTACATTTTAACCCAAAGGTACTCTTTCAACATCTTTAGTACAGAAAAGATCCTTTTTTGGTATGAAAGAGATACTTGTCTTATGTCATTTCATGTATTCTGTACACAAATTTATTTTGAAAGCCTAAACCAACTTCTGCTCATTTGCACACTTTTTTGCACCAAAATACATTAAGCTAAATTATTTATGTGAAGTTTTCCAGAGAGCTGGGTGACCAATGAACTATGCAAGTCCATCATACACAGCTAGCAGATTGTAAACTAGTTCACCCACTGTCAGATTCCAAACACTTTTGAATGTTCCACATTTTACGGTATTGCTTATTTCTCTTCCAGAAATACATCCTCACAAAAAAGGAGGGTTGCTTTTCCTTAAAATAAGATCTCACTCACCATTTCTCAGTCAATTAAAATAACAATGTAATCAGTTTATCATACTTAGGCTGCTGAGCACAAAGGGAGATCAGCACCCATTTTTTTTTTCCTCACTGATGCACTGCAACTGACTTCCACGGCTTTTCCATGCACATCATTCAACTCTTAAATAAAATTATCTGTGTAAGCATCTCATTGGTTCAAAAATAAAGAACAAGCTTCTCAGTCTTTGTAGAGATGACAAATAGCTAATGGTAAAAGCATAATTTGGCGTGTGATCTCATTCTCTTTCCCCCTTTGTGTGCCCAAACTACAGCAACAGCTAGATAAGAATAAAGGAAAAATTAGGGAAATTAACTGCGACAATAAGTAAATGCTGGGTTTTGGAAGATTGTGCAATCCTGATCACCAAATACATTTAAAAACAAGCTAGACAAACATTCACCTGGAAAAATTTACTTGGAGTTGATCCTGCCTTGAAGCAAAGGAATAGACCAGGGTTTCTTCCAGAGCCATTTTCTGTTTGATCTATACTGGACATTGAGAGAAGGGAGAAGAAGGGCCAAGATTTAGCTACCCTGAAGAAGCAATCAGGATTCTGAAAACAAAACTAAAGAAGGAAAGGTCTGTCACTGTTTTAATCCATATGCCTTGCAACAACTCATGTTTTGCTTGGAGACAAAGTCTGTCTCTCAGGTATCTGTTCATTCCCAGATGTGTGTCCTGGTTTATGCCTGTGAGAGGAAACTCTCCTCCAAAACACACTACTTGACAATGTATTTCACACTTTAGGCAGCATCCTTCAAATCATCTAACTATTGTTTTGCACTACCCTTTTCACAGAATCACTATGGTTGGAAAGGACCTTTAAGACATTGAGTCCAACCATTACTTAACTCTATCAGGCCACTTCTACACCATACCCAAGCACCCTACCTAGAAAGCTTTTAAATACATCCAGGGATGGTGATTCAGCCACTTCCCTGGGAAGTTTGTTCCAGTGTTTGATCATCCTTTCGGTGTAGAATTTTTTTCTGTCTAACCTAAACCTCTCCTGGCGTAACTTAATACTATTACCCCTTGTCCTGTCAGCTGCAGCACGTAAGAAGAGGCCAACATCTGCCTCCCTACAACCTCCTTGCAAGTAGTTGTAGAGAGTGATAAGGTCACGCCTCAGCCTCCTTTTCTTCAGGCTAAACAACCCCAGTTCCCTCAGCTGCTCCTCATAAGGCTTATCCTCAAGACCCTTCACCAGCTTTGTTGCCCTTCTCTGGACCCTCTCCAGAACCTCTTGTCCTTGTACCGTGGTGCCCAAAACTGAACACAGTACTCAAGATGAGGCCTCACCCCTGCCGAGTACAGTGAGACAATCACTTCTCTACTCCTGCTGACTTCACTTTTCCTAATACAAGCCAGGGTGCCATTGGCCCTTTTGGCCACCTGCGCACACTGCTGGCTCATGCTCAGCCGGCTGTCAATCAACACCCCCAGGTCCCTTTCTGCCCAGCAGCTTTCCAGCCTCTCCTCCCCAGGTCTAGGGCTGTGCATGGGGTTGCTGCAGCCCAGGTGCAGGACTCGGCACTTGGCCTTGTTAAAGCTCATACAACTGACCACAGCCCATCGGTCCAGCCTGTCCAGCTCCCTCTGAAGGGCCTCCCTGCCCTCAAGCACATCAATGCAGCCACCTAACTTGGTGTCATCTGCAGACATTCTGAGGGTGCTCTCAATCTCTTCATCCAGATAACTGATAAAGACATTAAAGAGGAGCAGCCCCAGCCCTGCACGCTGGGGACACCTCTTGTGACCGGCCCCAGCCAGATTTAACTCTGCTCCCACCACTCTCTGGGCCCGGCCACCCGGCCAGTGGTGACCCAGTGGAGTGTGCCCCAAGCCGGGCCCAGGGTAGCCAGCTGTGGGATGGGAATGCTGTGGGGCACAGGGTCAAAGGCCTCACTGGAGTCAAGATAAAACAACATCCACAGCCCTTCCGTCATCCACCAAGCAGGTCACCTTGTCAGAAAAGGAGATGAGGTTTGTTAAGCAGGACCTGCCCTTTATGAACAAGTACTGACTGTGCCTGATGGCCTGGTTACCCTGTAAATGTCACATTATGGCATTTAAGATGATCTGCTCCATGACTTTTCCTGGCACTGAGGCTCGACCGACAGGTCTGTTGTTCTCAGGATCTTCCTTCCTGCCCTTCCTGTAAATGGGCATCATATTAGCCAGTCTCCAGTCCATTGGGACCTCCCCAGTCAGCCAGGTTTTCTGGTAAATCATGAGGAGTGCCTTAGTAAGTTCATCAGTCAACTCCTTTAGCAGCCTTCCAGACTGCTTTTGCATGTTCTGGGGTGGAAAGTAAAGCAGGATTAGTCCTGCTTCTTTTATTTCATTTTATTCAAGTAGTTTACTGCTTTTGATCACTGGGTCTTCTGCCTTTTAAACATCCATACTACTAGAGGGACAGTTTTGTACATCTACACATTGTTGGTCTAGGACTTCCAGTTACACAATCTGAATTCATATTAGATGCCAATAACGGGTTTTAAAAACATAACTATGAAAACATGACAAGGATTTTAAATCTACTTTGTGTAATTTGGCTAAAGTTATCAAGTTGCAAGGAGATCTATTCATAGGCAACTCTATGGGGGTTTTTTAGTCTAGTTCTCACTAGGGAATGTTTTGGAAGAAAAGTATAAAAAGACATTGTTTCCTTATTATATAATACTCCTGACTTACGCCAAGAATATTCTCATCGTAAGCATGTTCATAATCTCAAAGATTGACATAGCTATTGCATTACTTGTGTCTATACAAGTATGGCTTCTAAAAATGATTCCTTGACAGTTTTTGAAAGGTGGCTTACATATGATCAACAAAAGCTGTGTGCTTGTATTTGCATTTTTGATATGCAAATCCCACCCAGTAATTAAAAGCAGATCTCATGTGTCTGCACAAACACAAAATGAATACAAATCTAAGTCACAGATGCAGTAAGGGAAAATACAGCTTTGCTGGTAGATAACTGTATAGACAACAACCAACAGTTTCCTCAAGTAAGGGAAAGTTCCTAAGTTAATAGTAAAACTGACCACGTTGTTAAAAGGAATCTATTCTAAATTTTTTAAAAGATACAAATGTAATAAAATAATTGGCAAATAAAAGAGCATTGAAATGTACCATCACTCTGACCTCTTATAGCAGCAGCAATAGCATTTACTCTTACTGCTTTACTGAGAAGCACAACTCAAATATTTTCTTCCCAATTTCTCATATGGGAAAAAAATAAGCACATCTTGAGTTGTACATAAGAGATACTTTTCAATTGTACAGCTAATATTTTTTATTATATCCCAAAACCCTAATTCAGAAATCAAGCTGTTCAGTAATTCTTAACTAAAATGAAATCTCCTAGTACAGATACTTTGCATCTGGCCTCTTAAATACTGTAATTTTTGCTTTCCCAGGTAAGAACTCATTCAAATCTGCTCCTTAGAACAAGTTTGCAATAATGAAGCACTTTGCTTAACTGACACAGATGTCACTGAAAGAGTTTGGTTTATCACTACAAAGTCTTTATACAAAGAAAAAGAGATGGCAATATACCCAAAGAAGTACTAAAAAAGGGAGAAAGAACAAAAATTACATCCCGTTTCTATAGCAGTGTTGTCCCAGCTCACTATGCAGAATAGGAGTTTCATATGGTTTGATGGAGTTGGGCAAAGGACAGTTTCCTTAACAAGACTCATGAGCAAGGAAAACTGAATGGCAGTTAATACTTTCTTCTGGAACAATGTGTGGCAGCTTCAGTGGACAATATTGTGTGTTTAATCTTTCTTCTTTAAAGTAGTATTCTTTCAAACTGGAAGAAAACTGGTAACCCCACTGGCAGCAACAGCTGGGTCCCAGGGGACCAAGTTTAGAAGAATGTTTGTGCTATACCTGTTCTCCCACTCTAGCAAGGAGCTAGAGCAGAGGCACTTTGTAACATAGCACAAACCTCCGCCTCCATCATCCTCTTGGTTGATTTTGACAAAGAACTAAAGGATAGTAAAACTTACACTGCTTCTCCAGAATTGTTTTTCCACCCTTTGCAATACAGAAAACCTGTGCATGAAGAGAGTGTTTCAAATTTCAGCCTTGCTGCAGTAACTGCTCCCTCATTCAACTTCCAGGCCTAGCTGAGAAACTGGGAAGCATCTTCAGGAATGGAGCAGAGAGCTCTGTGTCTGTGATCATACCACACAGCACTCCAGTAGCCTATCTGTGTCAAACAGAGCCAAAACTCCGGCTCAACACTGACTGCAAACCTCGCCTGTCATAATGTTAACCTCCCAAGTGAGAACAAGAATTGTATTAAAAAAAACATGCAAACCTCTCTGCCAAGCAATTGCTATAACTGGCCCAGTAACTTTACATAAATCCCAGCAATGCTGGGGGAAAAGCACAGAAGACAGACTACGCCCTTCAGTAACTGCAAACCACAAAGCAAAGATATCCTGTTGTAACATACATGGTATTCCAGGATTATAATTTTTGCTTTGAGCCACCTTTCAACGTGTACCAAATGGAAGCAAAACTCATTCCAGAGTATTACAAAGCCAGTTTTGTGTCTCTTACAATTATGTTTGAAACCATAATGACAGATTACAGGAAATGAACATATGGACGGGGTGATTTATAAACACTTTTAAACAATGTAACTTTTATCAGTTCTGCTATATCAATCACAAATCTAGGAACAATTATTTTTTTATATGATACTCTCCAGAGTGGTCAGGACAGGATTTGCTGACAGCTTATCTTAAAAAACTAAGGTATAAATTGCATTCACTTTCTGTGCCAATGTAATGGCTCCATTCAGATAAGGGAAATCATATGCTTTTCACAAACAGAAAAGCAGAAGCAGAGAATCAAGGAAAGCTTTGTTATGTACACCAACAGAGAGACAGTCTCGTCAAACAAACCTGATGCTACGCTTTGGTAACAGCTGTGGCTGAGAGGGTTACTCAAAACATTGCAGCTTTTGCAAGGCATTTGATCTAGTACATACAGTTTTAATATCAAGATTTATAAAATCAATAAAACATATGCTAAATGAATGGCAAATTTCAAGTAACCCTTACCAACGAATCAAGGGAAGGGAATTAGGTGTAATTACTAATAACTAAAAACATGTAAGGTGAACATTAAGTAGCCAGTAAGAATAAGAAAATAATTACAACTGCACTTAGAGATAGTGAAACTGCTTTTGAAATGTCATCCACTGTTCTGGTGGGGATATTTTTTAAAAATTGTTTTAAAGCTGAAGGTCCAAAAAGTAGTAATAAAAAAGGCCAAAGAGCTGAGACAATGTCTTACCTACAGAGCTTAACAAAGAAAGAACATAGGGTCACAGCATTCCAAATACCTTCCCAAGAGCAAACAATGCTTACTGGAAGCCCATTTCTACCTATTAATTGTAGAAGGGTGTAACTGGGACCAATCATTGGAAGCTAAAACTGGACAAACTCAAATGACACACTGGACACATTTTTCATGCAAAGAATGACTGATTGGCTTGATTCAAAGGTAAACTGGATGAATTTGATATACATAAAATCAGAAATGTTTTTTGATAATCCTTTTTCTTTCAACTTTGATGAATATGTTCAGAGTAGGGAAAACCAAGTATAATGTAACAGTTTGCTATGGGTATTCCTGGGAGCTAGAAAGAACCAAAGAAGAAATAAAAACTGCAGCTAGGACTCTCATTCCATAGGGAGATCCCAAACGCAAAGATGGATTATGAATAATCTAAAATCCATTATGGATCATATTAATCACAGTGTACACATTCTGAAAAAGTGTAAAAAAAGACCTCACCCTGCAGTGTACCATGAACAGGCTACCACTCACTTCTCAAATGCATTATCAGTAAGAAAAATACATTACAAGCTGGAAATGCACTGAAATTCCAAGTTACTATTGCATTAGTCCATAATTCAAAAATCAAATGGCAGTCTATGTGGACTAATGCCAGAGGATCAAATACCAAATGATAGATTTAAAAGACTGGATGAAACTGGTCAATGGTTTATTTGGCTTCTTTCTAGAGAACAGGAGTACTTAGTGAATCTACCAATGCACCTGGTAAAAAGTAAAATGTTTTTAAGGAAAGGAGGACACAGAAGAAAGAAGAAGAAAGAAAAGCAAGGAGAAAACAAAAACAAACACCAACATAAAAAAAGCTCAAAAAACAAACCCACAAAAACACAGGAAAAGAATGAGAAAATAAAATTTAATTCATAGCTGACTCAGAGAAGCTCTCAAATCAAAATTCATAACCCCTGATTTCAGTGGAAGCTGAAATGACCCTGAATACTTCTGAATATCAGATCCTACATGTTGAATATTCATAAACTCAAGTAAATAGTAATAAAAACTGATTGTACACACATAAAAATTCAACCCTTGCCATAAAACAAGAAAATCCCATGATGTCAGTCTGAGTCATAGCAGACTTTCAGAAAAGAAAAAAATTTCCTCAGAGAAATTTATTTGCAGTACAGTAAACGTCCCTTACTCTAATCATTGTTACTCTCACCAGGAGAACTATTGCATCAGTTAGTCCATAGGAAAAAGTAGAACCAATTGAACCATGCTTCTAAAACAGCAAGAGGACAGCATTATTTTAACAAAGCAGTAGAGGGCATTGAAGCATAGTGAAGCTGAACTGTTCTGGAGAAGAGAAGCTGCCTATAGGCAGTGACATACATATAAGCATGGACTAGGGGCTAGAACACAAGACCTGGGATCCAGGTGCCTATTTCCATGCCTAATGAGGACCAACTGCAAGCATTTGGATATTTTTTTTCTGATTCAGTTTGCCAAACAACAAGTGCGCCTATGTGCAACTAATCCTGACAATACATAAGGCAGGTTTGTTTTTCAAAAGTTATGAGTGAACGTACCACTTATCTAAAGCAAAGAGAGAGATGTACAGTCAAACTGATAACCTTTGAGAGAAAGATGCTATTTAGATACCAGATAGTACCACTACAATATACTCTTCACAGCTAACACAAATAGTCCACACACTACACAATGCTAACCCTATTCTGGTTTAAATTATACTTTGAGTTCTACCACTTCAAACAGTCAAATTGCAAGGTCTCACACATCAGGTCATGAAAGCAAAATGTGTAATACTTCCTTTGGAGAGCTGCCCGGGGTAGATTGGCCTCACTGCTTTTCTCTTTTGCCTTCAGACATGTTCTAGCAACATCCTCTGCCTGTTCCAAAAAGCTGACCATCAGCTAAAGGGAAAAATTTAACTCCAGGTGAGACTGTCAATAAGATTATAGCTGGACAAGAAATCTGAAGACAGCTTTTAGGAGATTAGTAACCTAGCTGGAGATCAAGAGCTTGGTTAAAAAATTTAAAGAGAAATCTTCTTGTTTTCATTTTCTATCTCCAAAGGCTGCTACCACACACACGAATCAAAACACACGAGCAGCTCGCAGCTGGGCAGTCCTTTTCCGTATTAACTCTACGCATGAAAAGCTAAGGTTAAAATATGGTGGTACATTTGAGCAAGGAAGTGTCTCAACCTGCACAAAAAGGGTGAGGAGGAAGACAGATGTTTCTTATTTTCTTTAAACTGTTTTCAACCTTTTTTTATGTGCTTTTGTGGGAAGAAAAGCATTTGTATTCCTATAATGTACAGCAACCTCCCACAGACACTGGAATCCCACTGGAAATTTCTACAAGTTTATCTGCTACCTCGATTTCAATTCCATGAACTTGATTCACTATGGATTAACCTGAATTTTCTGTAAAAGAATTACTCTGACATTCATTTTTCAGCACCCCAATCATGGACTGCTGCCCTGTGTTCACTGTGAACTAGTTCACACAACCCTGGGGCAGAAGCTGCTGGGCTGCAAAAGCACTTCTCAGATTTTATCTTGTAGTGCAAACCCCATCTATCCATAAATGAGGGCAGGCAGGCAAGCAGTTGTTACTAACTTTGTTATTAGGCCTCACCAGAATAGCAGGAAAACAAGCAGACAGTAGAAAGCCTTTTACATGGAGAAGTCCTGGCTGTTCTGTTTTTCAGTCTTTGCTAACTTATGCTGCTGGAAGACCTAATACTAGCCCAAAAAAGGAGATTTCTTATACAATATACTCAAAGGATAGCTATGTCTGCTCTCTGTCATCCACATCTGACTCTGCAATAATAATGAGGTGAGAGAGATTTGCAGCCTCTTAGACCATACCACTTAACCCATCTGGAGGCCTTCAACAAACGGCACATTTTGGGGCAAACTGGTAAAGAATAAAGCACCACAACTGTCTTGCAAGATGCAGAAAACAACAACTATTTCCTCTGTGTGTGAGGTAGGGGCTGTCATACCCAAGCGACAGTTTGCCTACGAAAGGCTCAATGAAAAAAAACCTCTACTAATCCTTCCTGTGATTGTGATGTGAGCTACAGATCAGCAACTACATTGTTGAGTTAATTTGCTGCATACTCTTTTCATTTGATAAGGGTTAACTAGTCCAAAAAGGTATTTGCTTTCTTACACTGCATATGTCCAGAATATGTTACCTTAGTCTCTGAGGAAGAAATGAAAACAATGTCAAAAGCAGCATGAACGTAGTTCAAAACAGATATATTAGAGGGTGAATAATCTAAAGCAGCACTCCAGAATTAACTACCATTTGATGATTTTTTTCATCTCAGATGTTCTTTGGTGACACCAAAGGTATCGCCTTTGTTTCCTTAATCTCTCACATCTGAATTCTAGAGTTCTTGACCAAACAGAAGGCTGCCACTGCTTGGGAAGACTGTGTAGTCCCTCAAAAGGCTGAACTAAGTGTCACACACCAGTATGGATAGACTCCTTTCACGATCCAACTAAAAAGAATACCTTCTTTCCTTTTACATAATGGAAGAGAGATCTACTCCAGAACAACACTTTATTGGCTGCTTCTGCTTTTGCTTTCTGTGAATTCAGTGGAAAAATTCATATTTGCTATAAGATGAACAAAATCAAATTACTATAAGGCAATTCAACACACTGAGAAACAACAAAACCAGTCTGATTTAATTTTCATTTTTCAGGGAAAAATGGAAACTTTGTATGGGGAAATATTAAGGCAGGTCAAAGTTAGACCAGACTTCACTAAGCCTGGCTGAAAACTGCAGCACAAAAAATAGGTGGTTGCGTTTCAGACTAATGCAGAAAACAGTAAACTGCACTTCTTGTTTGCTTTAATTCAGAACTTTAGCATCTGATTCTTTAGATCACAGCAAAGGAATACTCTGGTGTGTGGCTACTTTCCTCTTGCAAAACAAGCAATAAATTTTGAAGAAAAAAAATGTATATTTAAAGACATGCTTGATGTCAAAATTGATATGTTATTGGGATCTCAGTGTTCGATATGAATACAAATATTTGTTCTTCTGCACAAGTTACAATTAAAACTCAATAAGCCTCTTAACTGTAGACAAGTCTTTAAAGTCACCCCATGTATTCTCAAATATTCCACATATTTGCACAAAGTGAGACAAAATGCAAAACAAATGCTATCTTGCAAAGGTCAGGAAACAACCAGATGCTGTTTTATAAGCAGCATACACAAACAAATGTAAAAGAAAAATTTAAATGTTAAACACTGATTATTTCTTCTAACAAATTCTGCTTTTTCCCCAAACTTCAGCTCAGCATCTGAAACAATTTCCAAGCTCACTAGTAAGCTTTTTTTCATTCAGAGGATAAGTTAAGCAAGTACAGTATTCAGTTTTCAATTAAAAATTAATTTTACAATTGCCAGTGAATTCTCTCCGTAATTAACAAATTAAGCATAGAACAAAATCCAACCTTTTTGTTTAACAAAGATGATTGCTGCTCTTCAAAGAGTATTTTCAGACTGCATATTTTTAAAACATGCACACAAAAATAGTTAATTGCATATTAGAGTTTACTTAAATTCCATATAGAATTTTCTTTTTCAGGAAATACCTATTTCAAAGAACAGTGCCTTCTATCTTTCATGCAGGAAAAATCAGAGACTCGTAAAAAGTCAACTGTTTTTTATCAGGAACAATGACTCCAAATTTAATCAGGTGAAAAGAGGCATTTCAGAATGCTGCCTGGCTTTATTCTAATTACAGACAAAAATTGCTGTACATAAGTGGGCCCAATCTGATTTTGAGCCATTTATGGTAACCCATCAGCCAAAGCCTCAGCTGAATGCAAATCATCTACAACACAGAACACCAGAAGTGGAGATATGAGATTAAAATAACAAACTGGGTTATTTCACTTGTGTGCTGTCAAATAATGCTTCTTCCAGAAGCTTGTTTAAAAGCTGTGGCCTTAAAAATTGCCCTGGGTTATGTTCCTGATGATTTCTGGCACCAAAACCCACTGTTTCTTTGTATTAACTTACAATGCATGGAAGTAAATCACAAAGTTAAGGGGAAAAGTTTTTACTATGTATTTTGAAAGTTTATAAACCACGTTGATTCCTTCCCTTGTCTCTTCCCCAGAGAAATTTACTGGGGTAGCTGAACTGATTTACTACCTGTATAAGATTTTAAGGTGGATCCAACTTAGAAACAAACATGAAAGATATCTTGGTCACATCATATGAATGGTACTTCCAGATGAATATAGAAAGGTGCTCTTGGCAGAGGGAAGAAAGGCCTGAAAAAACTCAAGGGGAGAGAAGAACACCAGTTGGCACAAGGACACAAGAACTCTTTTGGCCTAACACTATTTTCAGAGCAGAGAGAGTATCACTTCTACAACACTGGTCTCTTCCTGCTCATCCACCACTACACAGTATCTTTCTGATAGAAAAAGTAGGTCAGCAGTAACAAGTCCAATGTAATTTTCATCATTTACTATATCTCATATGTAGGAACAGAGAAGACAATCAGTGGTAGTACATAAAAAGCCTGAACTATCTTCCATTGCGAGTGATGAGACTGTGAAGAATGTAGACCTTGAAAAAAATAAACAAGAACTTTAGTGTCTACAGAAGAGACAGAGAAGTGTCTGGGTAAAAGTCCATCACAGCAAAGCAGGGAGTGATGAAGCTTGCAGGAATAATGAAGGGCCCAGGTAAATGATGGTGTCACTGTATTAAGACTACCAGAAGCCTAAACCTATACCAGAAAGTCCCTACAAGTTTCATAATTTAGCTCCAATGACATCAGGATTTGCTCCTTAAAATGAAAAAAATTAGAACCAGCTGTCCCTTGACTTCAGAAGCAGGTGTGATGCATCACTTCAAACAGACAATGAAAGTTGCAATGAATGATGGAGAAAGTTACATAACTTTTGAAAAAAAAAAATTAACAGAGGAGAAAACATTTAATTTTAACTCTGTTAAGCATCTTATGTTTGTTTTTTTTTTTCCCATGGCTTGCATATCTGATTAACTTCTAATTAAATAGCAAGAAAAATAAACTTTCCATTCTTTTGAATGCACATTTTGGTGAAAATTTACATTACCATTTCTCAGTTACAATTTTTATAACTTCTTTACTGCTAGAGTGAAATAAAACAAACTTTTATAAGGAGAGTAACTTAATAAAAAAGAATCTGTGTGACAAAAATATAATTGAAATAAGAACCCTGAGATGACCAACAGCACAAATTACAAAGACAAGAAGGCTGAGCTGAATTCTGTAACCTGAACTTCAAGATGACAGAGCAAACAAAGAACCCACAATGCCCACAACTTGGGTATGAAATGCAGTACAAGAGGTACTACAAAATTTCTCCCTCTACCCTATTTCATTACATGTTTGTCATTCCCTATTAGTTTTGTCACAGAATATACCCAAGGAGAAAAGATTTATTAAAGAATAATAACCTGGCATACACACAAGATCATTCATTCTAATTAAACAGCATTCCAGACAGAAACTGTTTTAGCTATAGACCATTTCATCAATAGAAGATGAAAAAAGAATACATGAAAGGACAACCAGAAATACAGGCCCAATCCTACAAGAGCAACATGGGGGTCACTGGTAAGAACAAAGCTTTTTCTAAGCACAGCAATGATGCAGGTTTTCTTCCAGCTATTTTAAGAATTGCCAGTGTTTTCAGATTTCCTAGTATTATGGGAGGGGTTTGCAGAAAAGAAGAGAGGGACAACCATTCTGCTCAAGGTGCAGTTCATACCCTGGCTTAGGGACTGATAGAAGCCAGAAGGAAGAAGCAATCTAACAGGGGATGAATCTTATGTTAACTTAGGCTTCCTACCCCTCCAGTATCCTCAGTATTTTGTGGTCTTCTGAAAATACTATCATTTACTAACATGAAAATAACTACAACACTTTTTCAAACATTAATTTTAGAGGAGAAACCTGAAATCTGATCTCTAGAATCAAAAACAAAACTAAAGGTTTCCATCATTACATTTTTTAAGAAATTTCTGATCTTATTCAAATCTTAAACATTCCTTATTGAGATGAAATGACAGTAGACCCACCATGTCAGAGAGGTGAAGACAGTCATGTTGAACCAGGTCTTCCCTGGCACCAACCATCAGAATGACTTCTGCTTGGATAATTAAACAGCCATTGCTCTAATGGGCAGTATGGCAGCACCAGTCCATCTGCTGGAAGGCACTTAGAGCTAAAATAATCAGCTCACATTAGAAACACCGATTCTTTTGTCATTGCCATTCAATTATAACAACGTACTTATCACATGCCCATTAGTAGCTCAAGCTCCTGTACAACCTGACAGCGGGTCATTCCCGCAGGTACTACTGTAAAGCGGACCAAAGCCAAATTATTGCTTCACAGCAGTTCCCTTCCTCCACCAGCTTAAATTAGTTGGATCATTTTTTAATGAAAGTCTTCTTGGCTCATCTTGCAGTTGGGAGAACTGGGATGCAATAAGCTGGTTCATATACAGGATGGTTTAAACACCAGTGCATGATACAACTTTTAGGCTACAGTAACAGCTCAGTTCCCATCAATGTCAGGCTTCTATCTACCAAAAAAAAAAAAAAAAAATTAAAGGTTTATCTTTCCATTTTGCAGCAATTGCTTCTTTGGAATCATTATGGCTCAGTATAGCCACCTCTGTGCAAAAAGCCAGTTTTGGATATAGCAGACCATTATGTGGTCGCCTAAACACACTGCAATACATCATTAATTCAACCACTTTCATTCTGTAATACCTACCGGGCTATTCTAAATAGCATAGTATTATTAACTTGAAATACAAATAACAGCATATAATCCTTAACATTTGAAAGGTTTTAGTTTGATAGGTTTTAACTGGATCTGAAATAAGTTCACAAAAAAAAATCCGCAGAGATTTTTAAAAAATGACAGAATATATTGACACAAAACACTTTACAAATTGAGTTGTCAGAAATCAAGACCTAAAACTGATGAAAATTGTTTCTAAATACAGTGGAAAACAGACAGCAAGAGAAAATAGAACACAAACCCCTAGACCATCCTCCTTGGAAAGTACAGCTTCAACGCAGAACACTACCAGAGCCAAACAAAAATTCAAAAAGGGAAAAGCAGGCATATATTTGGAGAGACTGATAATCTAATGAGTACAACTTAAAAGGCATCTTTTCCACCATATTAACAGCTCTTAAAAGGTTTTAAAAGTTTGACTGAAGTTGACGCTCACAGGAGTAGATTTTTTCCCTGGTATGTCAATAGGTTCGCACAGGCTACACTGCTTCACTGATGTCAGCCACAGATGGTCTCATGTTCACAGACAGGAGATACCAAGGCAGAGCAGTCTAAGTGCACAGTAATAAAATTACAACTGAAAAGATGTTACAACTGCTGACCATAGAGACTAATCTTGTGTCTCTACTAGCATCTGTCCTTTGAGTTATTTTTCCAAATCTGGGTAAAATTTTGGGGTTTTCCCCTCAGCAATTGAACAACTCAAATGGTGACCTTCAAGCCAGTGTGCAGTGTTCCCAGACTGCAGTCCTAGATCTTAGAGGTAAGCCCTGCATACCTCCAGCACAGAAATCAACAGTATTTTCACTATGCTTTAAGTATTATTACACTTATTAATTTCTGCACTACTCTTTGCACAAGTCTGACAAGTAAGCAAGAACACGATGTGACTCATAGTCACATACAGATAGCTCAAGGGTGTACAAGCTGGTCTACCAGAAGTTTACAAAGCCATTCCCCCTTCAGCGAGCAGCACTTGCATTCTGAAGCAGCTGAACAGGAACATTGAGCCGCTCTAACACTCCATCAGCAACTATCTCCATTGCCAAGTCAGCATGTGATCACCAAAACTGACCAACTCTGCAACCCCCAAAGGTCTCTGCCTAAAAGGAACCATAAATATACTACAAAGAAAGGCACTACAGTATCAATGTTCTGGTCTGTCTCCTTCTATTTCCTTGCTTCAGCTCTTACTAAGTTCCTCAAGAAACACTTACAGGAGCTGATGTCATTTCAGCCACAAAAGAGTACTACAAGGATGTTCACTTTGTTTCAACATTAACTTCTGCAGCATATCTAAGCATAGCACACACACTGTTTGGCAAAACTCAGTCACACAGATTTTGGACTTGGACCACTAGAAAGCTTACAGTATTAAATTCAGAAAAAGCCCAAGAAGTAATGAAACAATAAATTGTGATGGTGCATATTTTCCTGTTATCTGTGAAACTATTTGCTTTTACCATAAAAGGGACTTTGTATATAGCTCATCAGGAACTTGCATACAGGCATATTCTCAAATACTCCACAGCCAATAGCAAATTCCCTGCAATCAGAGACGAGTCAGAGGGAAAACGCCATCCAGCACCACGTGCCAAGAGACGACCGATGATACATCAGCCCCATAGGCTGCTTTGCAGCCAATTTAAAAGCCAGCAGCATCCGAGCCAGCCAAAGCAGCAAAACAGTGCCAAGTCAGTGCTATAATTGTTTGTGCCATTAAGCATAAAGAATGCCATTGCTTCCTGATCTCACAGAGAAAAATGTAGCATGGGAATAATGACAATTATTACATGATAAATTATTTTTTAAAACCTATACTCATTGCTCCAACACTCACACATCAGAAAAGGCATTTTAGGGTAGTTTTATTTTTCTTTTTTTTTTTTTCTTCAGGAATTAGGTTATTACATCATGATCATAGTTTTTAAAAAGCTGTTTTTCAGTGATGGTTCCAGCTTTGTTTTATCCTGTGAAGCCACATAATGTCATATATAAAAATAAAGCATGAGTGAAACATGAGTGCATTTCATCTCTGAATTTGGAGAAGGCATGCACAACCCTGCCTAGTGCCAGGCCTCCCAACAGACACTCCAGTAAAGCAGGACAGAATACCAGTAAAGTGCCCTTTCTCCACACAGTAAATATACTCAAGAATTTTCCACACTATGCATGGAATCACCGATGTGAGAAGTTTTTTGCTTTCTCTCTGTTCTATTACATGTACATATTATGGGGTGTACTGGTCTCTGATACTCATGTCTAGAGGGAATCAGGAGCCAGAGTTACAGATATCTGTTATAGATATCTGGCAGAGTAAGAGTGTGCCTATTAGTCTATGTGCTTTGTGAAGTGAATCAAGTGTTACTACATTTTTATACATCTATGAGTCTAAGCCACAGACTAACTATAAACTCTTCTCCAAAGGGAGAGATATAAGAAAATATTAATGCCATGAACTGAAGTCAATTAGCTTACTCCACCCTCCACCATAAACAAGCAAAAAAAAAAAAGGAAAGGATCCTAGAAAATCTTCACAAATTCAAATTTCAAATAGAATATTTTTATGTATGTGTATTTCTTTTAACTTAGCACTCTACAAATTGTAAAATGATATAAAACATGTAGTCTCCATTCTTCTTTTTTAGTATCTAAGGTGACAGAAATCACTATGTCATTGTCTTCCAATTCCTTCAGGGAATTTCAATAATCTCCATTCACTTTGAACCAATGACTGGAATAAAAACCTAACCCCTATCACTGTATGAGTCAACCTATACAATGAAAAAAAAAATATACATTTTTCAGCAATTGGGTGCAATACATCGTTTGGATTTGTTTCCTGTCAGTCTGTTCTATTGTCCCTTTGATTTGTACTGCAAATCCCACTCATTTTTTTTTGAAGAACACATCTTGAATAATATCTCTGCAGTGTACTATTATAGGTGTACTCTTATCACAATTCTCCAAATTCTGTAGTCAATGGACTTCAAAAACCAGCTTTGCATTCCTCCTATTGCTGTACTGCAGGAAACTCCATCCACCCTGCTGTCTTAAAAAATATGGGTCTGTATCCTCCAGTCCTTTGTATGAGATCCCACTGATTTCAATGGATTTTTTCTTCCTCTGTCAAGAGTAGCAATATCTGGCCCATAGTCTGGTATGAGCTACCTAGTCATACTGCTGGGGGACTATTCCAGTCCCAGAAAAAGGGGTGCTATATACAGTACACTTCCACCCTGCTCGTGTTAATCTTTATTTCAGCACCTACTTAAACAGAAATGTAGATAAAAGCATTTTGTATGCAAGGAGCAGGAACTCAACCACTTCTCAGACCAAGTGGAGCTAACTGTGCACAATCTGAACTGTTCAAACAGGAGAGTCCCCAGTCTGTGCTGAGTGATCCATGCCTCCTTCCTTTCACTCCAAACTCTTTGGTAACATTCTGTGCTCTACAGAGGAATTATGGCTGAATTACATATTTGCAGAAATATGTTGCTGCCTCTGGAAAAACAAGGATCAATTTTATGACCACAACAATGTTTATTATTAGGGTGTCATCCTAGCTTTTTTAAAGTAATTTTGTAATCAACTATAGGCAGATTTTCCAAAGGTTACTACCATTTATATCAGCATTAAGTTCTTCCTTATGAAGTGACTAAAACAGCAACTATCTTAGATGTTACTTGTGTGGATTTGATACTTCTATCAGTGCTATGCCTCCTTATATACTCCACGTGCAAATTATATGCATCTGCTCAAATTGCTAGCTTCACCCAGGGGAAACTACTCAAGCCACTTTACATACAGATCATGTATAAGAGCCACCATTTAAAGCAAAAAAGCAGTTGAGAGCCCTGTACCAAAACCTCCAGGTCTTTAACACAGAAAATGAAGGTCAGCCCACAGCAGTGTTGCAGCTAATCTCAGCTGCTGAATTAGAGCTGATACCTACTGCAAGCACCCTCTACAAACCTGTACTGTGAATATGTACTGTTGAACAGGATAAAATGCCAGGAAGCAAACTGACAGCCCGTGCAGCCTTTCACACACAGTACACTGCAGTGTGGGTGACCTGGTAGATACACCCCACATTAACTGGCATTTCCATTTAGTCTCCAAGATCCATTCTGCAGAACAAAAGCAAAGTCAGGTGGCTTTTAGTTAGAGAAGGGAAGTCTACACCTGAAAACTACTGCAATATCATTGTGAAGTGAAAACTGGGCACAACAATCTCCTGCACATCCAGAAATGCACAACCATAAAAACGCCAAAGGCTGCAAACTTCCTTAAGTGTGCTGAGTCTACGTATGCTGAATATTTGCCTGACTGTACATTTAAAATTGTCACATTAGGTTCTGCTAATCTTTCACACACAAGCTTTGTATGCTCTTGTTCAGTTATTCAAACCAATGGTTCAGGTTCTTTTGCTTCAAAGAAGAAAATTATTTTCTTCTAAATTCTGAAAGCATTGCATCATATTCCTTATCTAAACTCTTTCATAAATTCAAACATCAGCCCTGGCACAAACACAACATTTATGTTTAAGGCTCTTTTCAGTCATAGCTTGTTCATTCTGTTATTTCAGTAGTGTCATCCCAGTGAAAACTGAATTTACTCCCTCAGTTCTCCATAAACAAACACTAACTATTAAACTTTGTACGATAAGAGAGAACTATTTGAAAAATCAAACTGAAACCCATTAGTGGGTGATTTTGTACAAATATATTACTATTGCCATGAAGCCTATTCTCATTTTCAAAGGAAGCCAGGCTATCTCCAAGTGATAATTTTTTTCAAAAATATTACAGAGATAAGAAAAAATATTTTATTTAAAAATTTAATCCCAAACAATTATATATACTCCTCTTTTAACAATGCATTAAAAACAAGCCCAAAGGGTTGCCCAATAATCCCATGTAGATAAAAAAGGCTTGCTCCTCTGAAAACATAGCAAGCATAAAAGACAACCCCATTTAGGTTTGTCATAAGCTGATAACTTTTCAAGAAAGGAAAGATCCTCTAAAAAACTACCTACAGAGAGCTAAATTGATTGCATTTCTAGATGTACCTTAAAATAGCTTTTAAGAAATATACTCTATACTCTCCAGTTATATACAGTATATCCAGTTATATACTCTCCTATACTGTCCAGTTATCAGACCATACATACCTTGGGTAGAAGGATTGTGTTAAACACCATATCAACTTCTAACTGACACCTAATACAGCTTCATGGAAAATTACAAACAGAATACCTATGATGCTTTTAAAATATCAGTATTAGAAAAGTTAAGACCACCCATGTTCAGTACTCTGCCATTTAGAAACCACAGCACTTCCAGTTTTATAACAAGCAATGTAGACTGAAGTTTGTACTCTCAGGATACAGCCCATAGAAAAACTTAAAATAATGCAAAAACAACAAATACATAGAAATTACTTCCAGTGTTTGTATTTGTTTAGCAGGGCATAGGGTAGTGTTCAGAGAAAGGTTTAAAAGTTCTGTAATAAGGTAAGGGATTTGTTAACTTGGTCTAGCACCACCCAACCCAGGATCTCACTGCACGTTACAGAAGCACTATCTAATTACACAGAGGAGATATGGATTAACAGATCCTCCCACACTCTCAAGCTCTGCAAGGCCAAAGCATGCTAAGTATAGTTTATAGATGTCTGGGCTTAGATTTGGAAAGCTTAGCACTTGTTCTGTCACACTGGATGCAACCCTCAAAATTCTTCTGCATCAATGCACGACATGGGTTGTGCTGAGTATATGAGGAGAAACTTCCAGCGCATTGGGCAACATGACATGAGAAAAGCCCACACGATACAGCAAGGCCACAGTACTGGGCTGAAGAGCTAAATGCCTTTTAGCAGCTCCCTCGTTCAGAAACAAACCAAAAGCAGCAGAGTACATGGCTTTGGCCCTTCCCCTGCTCAGGGATCCTGGTACCAAATGCAAATGAAAGGATCTGCCAGAGCAGCTGTGTCTGGAGTCTCTGGTGGAAGGCCACAGCCCCACAGTAGCCCAGACCAAGCTCCAGCTGCAGAGCAGCACAAGGAACAGCCAGTTCAGTTTTCTACAACAAGGCCAAGATCATACGTGGTTTCTCTAATGTCTAATACAGGCTGTACTCATGCTGCAGACCTCCACTCTAGTAAAGGCCATTTGTAGCACCTCTCCTTTATAAATATATTATAAATGCCTATTTGTACAAACCATACAGTAACATAACATTTTGCCCTCTGTCACACCTCCTCCCAATTTGGAAGAAATCAGCAAAACAATAAATTATTAGGTGACAACTGAGACACAGGCACACACATATCTTCTTCACTAAGAGACCAGACTAAAAAAAAGAGCTACGCAGTTAGACACTGAATGTCAGAAGTCACCCACACTCAAATAACAAAGGGGGGCTCACCTAATTGCCCTGTCTATTCAGAGCTACCGTCTGTGAGAGTCCTGAGCATCATTTGAACACATGCACAGGAGTTCTCAAACATACTGTTGTTTAGGCAACAGATGAAAAGTAGCCATAATAGCTGGCCAATTTTTAAGCTATCAATTTTATGACTGGCAAACTCTTATCTCAGTTCAGCCTTAATGGGGATTTCTACTCAAATGTGAGCAAACACAGAATATCCTCAAATGACCTTATCTACAAAGGGAATATTTCTAAGGCTGTACAGAGGAGGTTACTACTTGTGTCAAGTGGATTGTTCCTTTTTCACATGGAAGGGTGGGTGTTGCACACGCCAGTAAGTTTGAGTCAGCTAAATGACAAGACACATATTTCCAGTAAAAAAATTACAAATGTTATCTTAAGAGCTATAGGATATATTAAAGCATTAAGAGTTGTAAAAAATGTTTATTTTCATATAAACCTCTGCTTGGCAGAAATGTGGAATACCAAGAATCACTCCCCATAACTAGTCAGAGTTATATGATCACAAACGACTGGCAATATCTTTAAGAAAAACAGAAAACTTTTGCTTCCATGCTTCTAAGTATGATTTTAGGCCAAAAAAACTGCTGGATAAAGTAGAAGTAATGACTCCGGCACAAGGCATACCTATCATAGAATCACTATGGTTGGAAAGGACCTCTAGGATCATGAAGTCCAGCCTTCCACCCAACATTTCCCTAACCAATAGACCATAAGTCTATCTTATATCTTCTATCATAATTCTGTCTAGTAATTCTGCACAAATGCCCAACACTTTCTCCCTGCACAGTGTTATGAAGGACCTGTTCCACCTCAGAAAATCCTTTCAAAATTTGTCTCCAATGTGTGAACAGAAAGACTTTTGCTATAAGACAAATCCATTGTCCATCCTCCAGCAAGTTTGCCTCAGTAAAAGTATTTGAGCAGTTTTAATCACTCCCTACAAAAAGTCAGGTACAGCTGACAAATGGTTAAGTTTTAATGTCTCCCAGCTATTAACTGTCACCCTCCCACCTGAAGCCTGGTACTTAACAGCACATCAGAGACAAAAACAGATCTGGAGACTCTCTGGATCAAACCCGGAGGCTTAAGGGAAACATGAAATTCAAACATACAATACGTGAGGGTAGAAGATTTACAGTACACAGCTTAACAGATACAGACCTTTCACACTACCAGTCAGATCCTTCAAAAAGTATAACCTGTAAAACAGAGCATCTAATTGCACTGGAAATCAGCAGTGCCCCACTCTTCTTCAGCAAAATCACTTGCAGAATTGAGTTTAAATGCATCTACACACAATGTCCTGCTCTTCTAGAATCCTAAGAGCACGATCCTGTAATCACTACACGCATTAAAGTCTCAGTGCACCAGCCAGCAACATGTGAGCTATAAAACATCACAACTTTATGTAAAGAAAAAGAAAACAGACTCATGATTTAAAATGAGACTCATTGAAGTCAGTAGAATTCCCACAATGAAACCTCAATGCTTTTGCTTTCAATAGTTTTGAACCAGACCTTTAAGCCAAAAACGTAAGGCCAGACAAAGGAACAGCGACGGACAAAAGGAGGGGGCAGGTAGGTCTGCCATAATATCATGCTTAATGACAACTGGGATTAAGTTTTAATACATTATACATATTTGCAAATACCTTTTCCTTTTTATTGCTCACCTATTTTTGTGACCTTTAAAGAGTAAAACAGAGCATTTGCTTGATCTGCCACAATGATCTCCCAACATGATGGCCAAGAATTTACCAATCAGGAGGTTCAGAAGTTGAGTTTCATTAACATTTCCTATTCCATACAGGCAATAAGACAAAGTAATTGATACCTTCACTTGTCATGCAAAAAAATGAATCGTTTCAAGCAATTTTCATTTAAGAAAATATATCCTCTGGACAATACTTAAAACAGCAGGAACCATCTTAGTGTAAGCATATAAACCTATAAAGTTACAGAGCTATTGCCAAACCAACTTGAATAGTATCTGGATGCATATGCATTACTGCTCATTGGCAAAACACTGCAGGAAATTTTCTTCATCTCTGCATGTCATCTATGAAATGCTGGGCTAATGGAAGGAATTTTATTTTAAACAAAGAGGTTAATAACTATAAAGGTTGTTAGGAAAAGTCATTGTAACAAGGAAAAAAATCTGAATGAGCAATGCACAAATACCTCAGCAAGTCATACAGCTTAGGAATGTTCCTGAATCTACAGTTAATTCCATATAGTAGTTACTAAATATTTATTAAAGCACACAAAGTAGCATATGAACAAACTAGCCAAACATTGAAGAAATACCACTTCTCTCTGATAATGTGTTAAGCAACTCAAACAAGCACGCATGACCAGCATGACATCTATCTTCCCCACAACTGATACTCACAAAAATGCAGTTCTGAAGCGGAGCTCCTGAGGCTACGAACTGGGACTTGTGGCAGCAATACATTTCTATAAATGATTGTGTATCATAATGAAACACATCAGTTTGCTTCCTTTCTCAATACTCTTCTTGGGCAGCTACTTCAGAATCCTACTCAGAAGATGACTAGACACACTCCCTTTAATTTCCATAGTAAGACTAACTGAAGGCCAATACACTTATTAGTGTGCCTACTTATTCTCTAGCCTCATGCAGTATCATGCAGTCATGTAATCAACACCTTTCTTTAGCCAGTATACAAGAAACCAGTCATAAAAGTTCCATTCCCTAATCATGATGATAAACATTCTGCTTTTTCACTTAATGCTATTTTCCATCTTAGACCTTAGCAGTACTAGTAAGTCAGAGTCGAGTCCTATGGTGCCTTGTTTCCATTTATGAGCAAGAAGACATTTTTGCTGGTGGTCCCTACACACATGACAATGCACTTCATTTTATTACTCCCATCTTCGAGGTCATCCAGTGTTTAATGTATTGTTCTCATATGCGTCTGTGTTTACAGTTCCTCACAACTTTATCTTATCATAAAGTGCAATGAGTCAAAATCTATTTTGTCCCTGTCAGTAATGAAAAATTAAACAGCTCTACTCTGACTGTGTGTAACCTTTCTCTAGGCTGGTATCCTCATTCAGCAGTCAGTTACCATCTTCCTCTCCCTTTCCTTATTCATTTCCCACTTCACACCCCAGACCATATGTCCTCTGAGTTAATTTCCAGTATGGCATTATATCAAATGGCTTTACCAACATCCAGATAACTGAGATCTCTGCATTTCCCTCAATTCAGAAAAAAAAAAAAAAAAAAGAAAAAAAGAGATCAAAGAAAGCTATAAAATGAGCTAGGATAGGTTTGATTTTCCAGATAAATCCTTATTCTTCAGTTTTCCATTTACCTTTATGTTATTAATTATTCCATCCTTAAAAAGCATTCCAAAGCCTTATACCTTTGAGATCAGACAGACACACTCAGAGTTTCCTGGCACGTTCACTTATATATATTTTAGTACTACATTAGCTATTCCCTAGGCACTTGGTACCACCCTTGTTTTGATTGACTTGTTAAAACCTCCTGCTATCAGAGCTATGATTTCATGTGCAGTTCTTTCAAAGTTCTATATGAAATTCTTATCAGATCCTCCTGATGTGAATGCATTGCAGCTCTATGACTTTTGCTGCCTTCTTGAATTATAGTAATTATCAACTCCTGAAGACAAGAGTACATATCATACCCTGGTAAAATTCCATTTACAGAGCGGTTTACATGATTGCTAGTAGCATTGTTTCATTTTAAAATAAACTTGTTCCTTAATAAGCAAGACATCTTCTCTTCGAAGTAACAGCATCTACATAAGTGTGTGCGATGAATACAAAGGACCATATATAAACACTTCCTGTCATTGTAGGGACAAACTATTTAGATCTAGATACATCATATTCATATTGCATTGCAACTCATTTACCAAACAAGCTACGTAAGGAGTTGTGTATGGAAGAGTAGATCCTTCTGTTCCTGGCACTTATTTCATACTCAAAGTATAGTATGTTATAACATTTTATACAAAATAGTCTTTAAAGTGTTTACAATAACCATAGGTTTCTTCTAGAAAGTGTACAGCTGTTTTAACATGATTATTAAATTCCAACCAAGAACGAAGTACATCCTTCATTTTCAGTCTCAAAGTACTCCTACAACTAAATCTACACTATTTATGTAAACTAATATCTACTCCATATGGTTTAACTTAATTCACATAATCTCTTACTGCACAGATAACAGAGACATAGTAAGCTTGGTCTGCTTTACAAGCACAGGATCAGACCCCAAATCCATAAAGGCATATGAAAAGAGCAAGCAGTCTTAGATTTAAAGTTTTCAGAGCCTCCCTTCCCATTTCCAATCCCACTATTTTGTTTGTTCATTTTCATCAGATTATACCAGTTTTAAATTAACAGACAGCAATGTGAGACTGGGCAACATGTTACTGTAAAAATCACCGAAGTCTGTGGTGCTAATGTTATGCCTTAACATAATGTTTTCAGGTGGCCATTTTTTTTCTAAATATGCATTATTTATAGTCTAGAAAAGAGTGAGAGTTATCCTAGTAGAGAAACGTCTGTCTTCGAGATTGGAAAGACCTATTGGTCTACCTGAGTGCTTTGGAGATTCGCCCATGAAAGCATGCAACAGTCTTTCTGGACAGAAGACCAGAATAATCAGAAATGGGCTAAGATCAAAACAGACAATGATAGCAACTCCAAAGGCAAAGCAATATTCAAGATAATCAGTCGGAAGAATTTTGAATCAACTGTATATATTCTATAACCAATCTACAGAGAGAAAAGTGAGAAGTAAGCAAGTTGGCTAATAATCCATCGAGACTCTGGGTCTCTTCAGAGCACTATTAGATAGAAACTCTTGTGATAACAGATAGCACAGAAGTAGAATCACGCCAAAAGAAAAAGATAAAAGCTGAATAACGTCACCTTCTGTGACAGGAGGTGGTAAGTTCCCCTCACAAGAATGTATGTTGGTTTAAAGTATGTTATTTTTTAAGCATCACCTAGAATTACATTTTGTTACTATTATTTTGCAAGCTGATTACAGCAGTATATATTAATAGCCAGATTTTGCTAGCAATTCCCAGCACAGTAAGACTGAGAAAGTTTGGCTGAGCACAAAAAAAGGTAAGCAGGAGACAGTCAGAAGATTTGCAAGGTAATCACCCCTTTTTTTCTGTTCTCCTACATATAACAAACTAAATATTTCTGTTTTGTATTTTCATGGAATAAACAGCCTACATTATTGTTGTTTTTATGATCTCAGCCACTCTTAAGCTTCAGTTGCATTACACGGGCACATATCTTCACCACACACATAAGTTTATAATAAGATTTTGTTGAATTCTTCACCAGCCAAACAGCAATTAGTGACACTACCCTGCAAATAAATCAGCTTTCTCCTTGTCAGCTGCAGTCATTTCAGATCTGGCCTTCCCATCTCCAAATCTAAACTGCTACCAAAGTGCAGCTGCAAAAATCATACCCCCTCCCACTCTAGGTCCATCTCCTCCTAGACTCTGTTGGTCTCCTGCCAAATCATATTCAAGTACCTTGTCTTCACCTACAAGATCTTGCGTAGTAATAAATAATATAGAAATAACCGCAATGTGTTGAGGAATCATCAAGTGAGTCCTTTTTGAAATAAGAAAAAAACAAAAAAACACCAAGCAAAACAAAACCCCACGGAGGAATAAGGCCTCAGGTTACACCCCTCTCCAGCAGTGACGGCCCGGCCACGCTTCCCGCGCCGCACTCTGCTGGGCACAGGCCTGTGGCTCGCACCTTCAGAGTGCAGTTTCACAGACTGCCTCCTTGCTCCAGCATCCTGCAGCAAAGATGCAGACCGGAGAGAGAAGACCACAGTGCTGCAAGACAGAATGGATCATGTGCAGAACAACACAGCCCCACACAGAGATGCTTCAACAAACGCTGTTCCAGCCCCAGTCTTGCACCACGCACGGCCTGGCCTCAGCCACATGAACAGAGCTGCCCACTGCAGGAATAGACACACAGGCTACACACCTTTCCTGAGCTGCACTGCAGAACATCCGCAGTTCTCACCGTACACCAGAACACAAAAAGGCAGTACAAATGTGGAGGGACTTGCAAGCACAATATGTCAGGAGTGAAGTTAAAGGACTGCAAACAAAAATCATCTCCATTTAATTTCTGTGACCTAGCATTACAATAATCAGAGCTGTTGCGAGCAGGTGGCTCTTCCCTGGTCCCTGCCTGCAACTTTGTTGGGTTTGTCTTGCAATACACTTAATTAAACTTTGAAGATTAGACAGTCAGAACATTAACTAAACCCCAAAAAGAAAACAAAACACACACAAAACCACGACTAGCATTCTGAGACCTAAATCTTGAAGCTTAGTTCCATACAGCACAAGTCCGGATTCCTAAATAGTTTATGATTCTGTAAAATCTTCACTGTAAAAGACTGCAAATACTTCAAATTTGCAAAGGTAGCGGCTTAAGTTATTTCAAGTCAGCTCATAAAAAATCTGTCTTTAGTACTTTTTTCCCAAGAAAAAAGAAAGAAACCCAGACATACTCTAAGCTTAGTGAAAAGATAAGATCCTGGATATAATACCAATGACTTCACCCTTTATTTTGTAAGGGTTCAAAACAATACTAGATGAAAGTTTATATATAAGCATAAGAGATTTGCCAAAATGAAAGTGAAAACCCAGCAAATTATATTTCAGACACCTTGACATATTATGCAGCACGCACGTTGTCAGCTTCACTGTCCTTTCCTTTGCTGTAGGCCGAATGCTTGAATACCAATCTTATTAAACTACAACTCTGAATTTATCCACTATATATAACATTCCAGATGTCGTACCAGCTGGGAACAGGCCCTTAGGCCATCTTTGGTTGATCTCTTAGTCGCTTTCCAGCTTTTGCCAGGCATTCATCCAAAAATATGAAGGAAAGTGCTAAAAACAGATGTCAGAGTTAATGGTGTTTTTTCTTCATGGTAGGAAATACAGAAAACTTGCACCCTACACCTATTCTATGAAATATGAGTGTTGTCAACAAACCATAAGTTAATTTTAAATTAAATCATAATGTAGCAAAGTTAATTCATACACTATTTTTCTGACAACAGGCCAGCATCCATCAGTCTGTTCTTTGAAAATATTATGCGGTCACTTGGATTTTTTTTCATTAAGTTGGAAAATCTTCTGATGTCGTCAATCTGCAAAACTGGTTTTGAGTCCTTCATTTAAGAAAAAGTAATGCTTAAAATGTAAACTAGACTGATTGCAATTCATGGTAAGCTTCATGGCAAAGTTGGAGTAATGGGAGTTATTAAATCGGTACACATCTGAGCTATGAAAAAGAAAGACCTGTTGACCCCATCATATTACACAAATGATTTCAACTTCCACTCACTGCAATAGGAACAGGAGACGTTCAGATCTTCCCAAGAGGTGCTTTCTCTTTGGGGTCTTTCAGGAGTTGAAGCACAGAATTTTGAGGAACAAGGCTGAAAATGAGGCCCTGATCCTGCCAACACATTTCCACATGTGCATCTTTACTTATGTGGGTAGCTCACAGACGTAGATGGGAGTCCTCACAAGAATTAAGTTATGCATATGCATAAGTGTTTGTGCCCTAGACTGCAAGGTCTGTACAAGAGAGGTCATCTGTCCTATCCACTCCAGACAGTGTTCCAAATTTTATGTTCACACTCACCAAAATATTTACAAACATATGTAGAACCAATTCTCAGAAAGACTTCAATGGTGCTGCCAGCAAAACCTCCCTTCAGTAGGCAGGACCTTGGTCCTTCATATAGCAAAGTACAGAAGATCATTTAATCTTTTTAACACTCTAAAGACATCCTTTTTTAAAGTGAATTTTTGGGCAACAGTCTTCATTAAAAGGAAGTCATTTAACTGCATGGAAAAAGGACTACTCATAAGAAAGATTTTCACCCTTTTTCTTTGCCTCACATTCATTACAATGCAGAACTGAAAATATGAGAAAACCAGACTATCTTACAGCCTCAGTATTGAAGGAGCAGAAGAATGAACATTAACTGGCAAGTTCATTGTCAAGTATAAAATTATCTGCAAAAAGAACAAAATCTTTTCAAATGGAATAAAAAGAGTAGGGAAAAAGTTTAAAACTTAGCCCTGGTACTTAAATAAGATACTCAGGATATAAATCAAATTCATCTATTACAATGCAGTATTACCCTAATGCAAGTAGTTACCACCAAAGCCACCACTCAAAGGCAGTAAAATTTAGTAGTTTATAAATCTGATATTTGAACATATTTTACATCTCCTACTAGTAGCATCAAAAAAAAAAAAAAAACATTCATGCCAGTGCACTGCATTTCTTATAAGTAAAATTGATGGGTTGTGTTTTAGGGTTTTTTTATAATGATATAATAAAAAGAGGTATTTTGCTATGCACTATATTGATGTTTGAGGCATTATATGAGCTGTCTGAAAGAGCACAGCTTGTTTCTTCAGATTTGTACTATATAAAACTAACATTTAGACAAAGGAAGATCATTAACATATATGCTACACACTTAAGCAAATGTGCATATTTTACAGCAAAGATGGGGCATGAGAGTGGAATAGTAAACCACATTTTTGTGATGTGATTTAAGTACAACATAATTGCTGAAACAGACCAAATATTTAAAAAAACAGAATTCCAGCATTCATGGTGTGTGAATAGGTTTGCTTGTATAAACCACAAGAAATGCTCTGATCCTCACCAAACTGGCCAGCAGTTGGTTCAAATTAACGAAGTTTACTATACAGCAAGTCTTCACACATCTTTCTGACCTCAGATTTGGAAAAACAACCATTAAACTTCCCTTGCTGCAGAATAGTGAGGCTGCAATAATGCTTAAGCTTTATAGCATCTACCCCATTTTCCAGTAATGCCTTAGTCTAACACTCTACTGGAGTATTTCTTCTGGGGTACCTGAATTTAGTGTGCCTGAAATCACTCACAAATCTCTTCTTGTAGTAAAACAGGAAGGTCTGATACAAAGTCTACTTAACTTACTATAATTTTTAGATCAAAGCCTAAACAATCAGGTAAACAAGAATGTATCATCCTGTATTTACAACTGCAGACATCTACCAAGGGTTATCTTAAAATCTACAAAAACATCCCTTATCATACAGCAACATATTACTACTAATTTGTCTCACTCATGCCAATACTCTAGTCTGCTCCAGGAACCTGCAAATCACCTGCAGGTTTGGTGCCTTTCTTAAAGTCCTTTTTCTCCTGTGCAACATAAAAGCGTTAACTGAAGAAAGGCTTGTACTATTAAAGCACTTAAATTACTTATCTCATAGCATAAACAAGCAAAAAATAAATTTTACTAGCAATAAGATTTTTATAAAGCTAAATTACACAGACTCACGTGGCAAGAGGTCAAGCCTTATAGTTTCAGAGTATTACAGACGTTCAGATTGTTTCCAGTTCTCAGAGGTCTGATGCCACTGCTAGACCAAGGATCAGCTTTCCTGTCTATAGGAAAGTGAGGGGAAAACCCCAAGAGATTTAAAAGGAAAGTTTGATTTGCCAGTCACTCCACTAAGTGTGAGACCTACAGCATGGCAAGTCCATTAAGGTACCAGAAGCTAATGTTCAATTGTAGCATTATTCTTTACCAAAGACCACACTAAACACTCAACCAAAGCATCAAGCACCTCCAAGCACTGTCTCAAGTCACAGGCAACCATTTATTTGTGTTAACAGTTTCAGACCTGCAAAAAGTTCTACTGACATTCACAGAACATCCTGCATGCTGGAAGGCACACCCAAAGCTTCAGTGGATTCCTTGTTTTCCTGGGACTAATGGTTTAAAGGGATTAGGACACAAGCAACATTTTTTAGGCTATGGCCCAAACAGAAAAGCAAGCAACTTCCATAAAACAGGAGAATAAGAAGAAAAAAAAAAAAAAAAGAAAAAGGGAGAGAAAATCATTAAGCTTTCATAACATGAAAGAATGATTAAAAAATTCCTTTTTTTTTTTTTTTTTTTAAACACTAATACTCTCCCAGTTCTGTTACTGAAAACCATAGCCACCCTCTGAACCTGTAAGCTAAGGGCTCCAAGCCTAGGTTCAGCAACAGTGCTGTTGGGAAGCTACACATGCACCCCGACACTTGAAACACATTGCAGCACAAGGCTTCACTGGGGAATACAGCTACTCTCTCTGAGAGCTGCATGTACTCTAATTCTTTTACTGTAAAGCCAAACTGATTCTGAAAATATTATTTCTTACATTATTCCTTCAACCTAGCCTTATTCTGATCCTGAAGCTCAATCATTATTGCCCATCCTATGACCTGCACTGCAAATCAGTTCTTCCTGTAACAAAAAAAGTGAACGACAACATTTTTCTCTGTTCAGAGATGTTTGACCTTCTTCCTTTTCATCAATCATCACCTTATCAGTCCCTTAACATAACCAAATAGCAAGGGCAAAAGTACCCTTCACAAACTGAGAAGTTATTTATAAAACAGCATAAAGATTTAGCATCCAGTCACTAAAAGATAAGAGCCCCTGCCCTTTCTGGCCATGCTGCAGCCAGATCACTTGACTACATCACATAAATACACTTTTATTGAATTAGATATCAGAAGAGACAGTTGCTGAAAGCTGGGAAGTAGAAGAGACTGTCCCTTTATTTTGCCACTGTATCAACAGCACGTTATTAATGCCTGTTGTGAACCCTGGTACAATTTGATTCACATTAGGATCTTCAGATCTTACAGTATCACAACCTGTAACACTTTCTAAGCTCTGAAAATAATAAATACAGTTGTCAGCAGTGATCCTCTCAAGAACTTACATTTACAATTTTTGCTGTTACTGCCAAAATCAGTAATTAATGTATGTAATTTTCTTCCGTGTGAGCAAATAGCTTTTGAAGTCTAATAGTCAGTAGAAATAAATTAGGTTTACTAGCAATATGTTGGCAGCTCTTTTGAAATAGGGAAAAGTGAAAGAACTGTTTGAAGTGGTCAGGAGATTGTTCTTTAGCTTCCCAAGGCTGGTTCATTACGCAAGTGCTAATGATATCAAGCACCATTTTAACTGTTTCTAGAAACAAAGCCAAGATACACAGATTTTTAAAAGAAGGCTTCTCATTGCATCTTCCACATTAAAGGCTTAGAAATTGGAAGAGATTTAGGTTCAAGTATATCTCCATTAAAAAGGTCATTGTGACATCCAAGCTGTACTATAAATCAGCTTTTCATACTGGGCAGGCCTGAAAGGATGACAATCAAGGATGTGTGGAATGTTGTCTACATGCTGTACAATGTAAATACCATTTAAATTACCCACTGCTTTGAAGAACAATAGAATTATATCAGAAATACCTTACCATAGAATGAATCATTTTATCAAGCAAGCATTTTACTCAGCATTATTTCAGACACAATAAACTGATTCTTTTTTATTTTTGCACTATGGCTTTTGTTTCTGAGAGAGAGAAGCTGCTTATAGATTCTCGTGTGTCTTTTAATGTTGTCTGTGGCAGAAGCAGCACAGAAGAAATAAGCCTCCAAATTCATCACATTCACCCTTCACGAAAAATTCCTCAATATAGCAATTTTATCTTCTCATTTGTGCAAAACAAGGGTTCTAAACACCTTGAGAAGTTCAATAAATTTACTTATACTATTGGAAAACTAAATATAATTTGTTCTGGTCTTGACTGAGACCAGTGAAAAGACATGGTTCTAAAAGGTATTTGCATTGTGTAAGCAAATTGATTGACTCACCATTGGGCTTTATCAGCCTAAAATACCCTCTTTTCCATGTACAATCTGAAGAATGGCTTTCCAGTTCCAAGCATTGTGTTTCCTACAGTACTTGAAATATATCTTTTTCCTTAAGAAGCACTTCTCCACTATATCTCAATGAACTCTTATTGATAGACGATAGCAGTGCTGCGTCAGACCTTTGTAAGCACAGGATCACTTCTGCTACCTCCAGATCTTTCAGTCTTAATTTAGAAGTCTGAAGCTAAGCCTTTATCAATGCCAAAATTCTTGGACAAGTACATGTGCCAGCTGCTGGGGGTGCACTGGGTGCATGAGGAGGTCAGTGGTAAATTCACATTACATTATATCATATCAATTTCTCCAAGTTTAACCATTGCTCTTCAATAAAGAATGTTAAATGAATGTCTTGTCTCTATGTTGTTCACTCATTTCATCACATCTTATTACTAGTTCAGTGTAGCAGAACTGAGTTAAAGACTTTACAGCAGAATATCTGCCCTAGTAGACAAGTACATATCCTCCTGTCTGCTCGAAGGGAGGACAGATCTTAAATCTATTGCTAGGAACTGAAAAATCTATATGGAAAAACTCGAAATTGAAAACCTCAGAACAAGAAATATTGAACATGAGTTTAAAAAAATGAATCCTTTATGAAAAACGTGCATGGCAAAGACGCTATAAGAACAAGCCACTGTAATATTAAAGTTTGGGGTTCTTTTTATATATAAACCAACTTCAAACTGAATCAAAATGCAATTGTGGCCCCAAAGATATGTCCAAGAAAAGAGGAAGAAAATAAGCATATGAGAAAAAAAAATGTGTTTTAACAACTAAGTTCTATTTTCCAATAGTAGAAAAGATACTCTTGATTATTATTTGCTCAGTCCCTACAAAAAGGTATCTCCTTTAATCTGAATGTTCTTCTACCCAGGCCAGTGGTTCTCGGTCACATACTGCATCTGAGCTGCTCTCAATACCACTCCAAGCAGGGAGGGGTATATAGCAAGGCTTTTTATTATCTGTTAGAGCAACCTCTGTATCTGTCCAGCAGCCAGGGAGAAAGAGTAACAGAAACACCTGAAAGTTTATGTCCATTCTCCTTTCTTCCTGAAGAAGTCATTTTGAGAGAGGACCTTACAAATGGGGAGCTGCTTCTGCTACCTGGGAATCCTCTGCCAGATGCTGAGGCCAGTGTTATCACAGCCACAGCAGGACTAACAATCCAGGCCAATGAGTTTTACCACAGATTTTATTGGAATACGATTACAGCCTCATAGTAGCTATTTCATCCAAACTGAAATGATAGAAAATGTGTTTTCTGCAGAAAATGTATTATTACAGATTGCCTATGAAGGCATATATCCTGCATGAAGTGAAGACCTAGTGGCTTCTGTATGATTTACATGCAGAGACCCTTGGCAGGTTTGGGACTAATGCAGTAATACAAAACAAGAATGTCTGTAATTCTTAGTGCCCCAAAAAAATAAAAGTACTGCACGCAGCACTTCCCATTTTCTCTGAAGAACAAAGCCATGAACTGAAAATGTTAGGTGGTGCTTTAAAAAGTGTCAGTTCCCCACTCAGTTTGCAAATAAACAGAAGTATGTTACAACAGTTTTAAATTCACTAAGCGATCTATCATGCACAAGAATATAGTAGTAATTATAGTTACTTGTGCATATGCTAGTCACACACTTCCAACAAGCAATTAGCCTAAACAAAAGTACTGGTTGAACAGGATCATGCCTGACTTATGCAGGACCAGTCTCTGTAAGGGTAGTTTTGCCTGAAATTGTAAGTGGTTTTCATTTGCTCTTAATCCCTGGCTCCTTCCCCTACCCCTACTCCAAATCAGAAACACATTTCACTTGATTACAGAGTTAATTTCCTTATCCAAGTAACATTTTTTAAAAAACTCAATCTTAAAAATAGAGGTCCAAATTAAACCTGCAAACAAAAAGTAAAGGTATTCAAAAAAAAGAAGCAAAAGAATTGAAAATATTTGGGAGCACCTGAAATCACCTTCAGTTAAATTTAGATGAAAAAAAGAAGTTATGCATGTTAACTTCACACAGCTTTACAAACACACGGCTTTAAACTCCCTGACCATGATTTAAAAGTCCTTATTAACATCTGTAGGATTAGCATGGAGTGCCACAAACCTGACCTCATCGTTTGTTACTTACATAAGATGTCCCGGCTAAGAGAATAGAACTACTCACAGGATTCAAGCAGCGGAATTTGTGTTACTCTAATAGCAGCACACTGGCTGTGTAAGGACTGCAAGGCCTGTCCCTTACCCAGCCCAAGAGGAATATTTCTAAGGTAATGGTGAAATTCAGGAAGCCAGATAGTAGCAGTTGCACCTCTGGTGCTTAGACAAAATTCAGTCTATCAACTCCCTCTCCGAATACACAAATGAAACCACCAGGACTGTTTGTTGCTGGAAGGTTTGCATTGTAGGAAATCACCCAAAATAGTTTATGCCCAGTTGATGCCCAGCTTGTTTCATTCCAAAAACAATCTTTAAATTAAAAGCTAGCCATTAAGATTTGAGATGTTAAGTCTTTTTAACAGCCCTGAATCTTTCTTCAGGGTATCAACAAAAATGTCATGGCATAGTGTAACCCACGTTTCTGGCTCCTTCTCAAAAGGAGAGTGCTGGAGCTTTATGGACTTGAGAAGCAAGTGTGCGGCTAACTACAAATCTTACTCCCTTCTCAGCATTAGAGCTTGTCTTCACTGATGTGTTAATTTAAAATGAGTTTGTCCCTCACATGACTCATCTCCAAGCCTAAAAATTTCTAGTTCCATTTCACTGCTCATTTACAAGCAAACTAGCTGTCAATGGAATAAAAAAGGTTCAGACTAGGAGCCAGCAAGCAGCTGATGCTCAAAGCCAGGCTGGGACTCACACACAGCTCCAGAGGCAGACCAGGGAGGACAGTAATCCTCAGCAGGTGGAGTGGAGAAAGCAGGTGAGAGAGAAACTGGAGGGAAATGGCTGTCAGGATCCACAGGACAACTTCTGTCCACATAATGCTTTACTTCATATGATATGAAACACAACAAACAAACATTTATTGGTGGTTGATTACAAATAAAATAGTGGAATTATAGGTTCCATAGGTTTATTTCTATATTAATCTTTGAAGTTATCCAGACCCTGGATTCCTTTGCTTTTTTATAACTAAGACTAAATACCATGCTTCTTCCCCTCCTGAGAAAGCAGAAATGAAGCCAGAGTATTTATCTTTGTGGAGGACAAGGTATATGTCAGAGTATTTGCTCTCCCAATTTTGACATTCACTTTATAGCAGCCTTTTCTAGCTAACCCAAAGAAAGTCTAATTAATAAAATAACTAACAGCCTCAGCCTATTACAAACTTGCATATCTCATTGAAAACAAATTCATTACTTTCTACCTTTCCTGCATAGCTAAACACTCAAGTCTGAAAGTGCACATTTTAACTATTTTAATTGCTTGCTGAGTGGTTTTAAGATGCCCCTATTTACCACTCCCCCTGACTGCATTTTTTTTTAACAAAAGATTTGTTTAGAAGCACTACTTTCCTTTGCCAAGACTGGAATACCTAGCGCCATATGTCTAATTCCATAATCAGGGTGTTCTTGTTATGAGTTTAAACTGGTAAACATCATAGAATTTAGAAGAAGCAAGGTCAGCTTGAAAGCTAACTGGTCAACCAAACATTTTCTAACTTCAAAGAAAATAACCTCTTCTTCTACACATGTACACCCCAAACCCCTCCAAAACCTGTCTCTTTTAGCCAGCAAATCAAAGTGGAAAGGTACTTCAAACATATTCAGCCCAACCACTGCTGTCCTTGTTGGTGGTCTGTCATATGGAATGGTTTTAATACTTGGAAGCAATACCTTAAGTGTCAGAAAACAAGAACATTTTATTTCTGCAAGAAAGCTTTCCAGTACTACTAGTATTCTGGAAAAAAAAAAAAAAAAATCCTTGTATTAGATTAAAAGGTGAATAGCCAAAAGAAATCAGAAAGAAAACTACAAAACTACTTCTTACAGCAAGGTTCAACTTGTATCACAAAGTTAGGGGAAGGACTATTCCTTATATATTTATTTTAAAACTCATTCAAGAATGATAGGAAAGGAGCATTTTTTTTTTCAGTCTCAAATTTCTAATGGCAAATGAAGCCTTTGGCTATTCATCAAAATCTATTTGGTACTAAGTTAGATTTAAATTACATTGACTCAGTAGAATTTTAGAAATGCAGTATGCAACGTGCTGATGCAAGATGTAGCTTGCTGAACAATGCAGGAGCTATAAGAAAATGCTCAACATAAACATTTTTATGTTTCTGCTCTTTGAGAGCCCTCAGAAGTATTTTCTCTGAATGACTGTTTTCCTTCTTCCTTGAAGATAAAGCAGCAAATGTGCCAAAACTATAATGTACCATTCTGTCCAAATGTCACCTCGGTGAATAAAGGTGGAAGTGTCTGTTCAGGCCTTATAAGGTGTTTTCTTCTATAATCATAGATGGGATAAAAAAAAAACGTATTCACTGAATTTTGAAAATATCTAGCCAAAGAATTTCATCTGCATGTTACTCTTAAGTACACACACAGCGACTGAATCTGCAAAGGGGTTAGTGCAATCCTGTACAAAAATGAGAGCACAGCCCTGCCAGACTAAACCAGAACAAAATGTACTGTCTTGCATGTACAACATGAATCCATATGTAATTTTGCTGGGCTAGAACAGAGTACAGTGTGTTCCCATTAATATTTACTCATCTTCCAGTTCAAACTGTAAGCTCGTCTTTTCAGATAGCAAATACTTTTGAATATTTAAGTAACAGCTAGTTCTATTTTACTGAGATTACTTACTAACAAAGGAATGAATGATCCCGATTAAACTGGCTCCCTGCTTGAAAAATATCACACACAACAGCCAAAGAAAACCCCTTTGAAACATTCCTGTGTTTGGAGGATGTAAGGGAACTAATCTTGGATCATGACGATGATGATGCTATATAAAAATAATATTCATCCATCTATCCCAACAAACAGGAAATTTAATTGGCCTGGATGTGAGGAACAGTGCAAGGGAGCAAGGGCACACTTGGGAAGATATGAAAGGATCACTTTTCCTGCAAGAGTCTTGACATCTTGCTAGCTAGCCAAAATAACATGGGTTGTGACCCACCCTCTTCTTCCAACTCCATGACAGTGTCTTAGGATCCTCTCATCCATTTTTTTCTATCCTGCTCCCTTCCACCTATACAGATGGAGGAATGATCTTCACAGTAGATTGGATAAGACTGGTCTCTTGATTTGTTTGGGTTAAGTGCACAAGGTTATTTCCCTTTTCCAATTTTCAAGTCTATTAATGTAACTTAGGATGTCCAGGAATACCGTGACTCTGTAGGGATAGCCACAGGACAATTCTGGCCCTGTGGTCAGGGAAAAGGATGGAATGTATTTCCCACAACACTGCTTCACAGGGGGACAAGATAGAAAGTGCATTGCTAAAACTCTACTAAGGTGTTCAAGATGTTACTGCATCATGTGACAACTTCTGATTCAACTGATATGTTGGATACATGAGGTAACTAAAAATAGACTTTCAATGTACATACATACCTCTCTATTTGTTCACTTGCACATCCTTATCACAACTACCACGTATCAAGCCTGCCCATATCAGTTTACAAAAGTTCAAGAAAATATCTGGTGAAGTATCTTCACCCTCTGGCTTAAGACTTCCTTCCATTCATAGAGTAAATTTCAAACAACAGAGTAGAATGAAACCAAAGAGAAAAATGCCAAGTTTTCTGGCTCAGTTTGACCACATGATAAAAACTGAGTTTTGTATAAACATTTCAGCAAAAGCATAAGTACATTATAACTGCACATTATTACAATCATATGACTGATATCCTGGAAAGTTAAGGAGAATAATCTTTCTGTTTACCAAAGAATTCTTGGTTAACTCACAGGAAGGTAAACTAGAGATACAGCTCAGTTCCCATCTGCATTCCATGTTATTCCTAATTTTTTAAGAAATATTGTTTAAGGATTGAATTTCCTTTGAAAAGAAACTACTCCTAATATAGGTGCTTTTATTTTCTACATTCTGACATTTTAGCACCATTTTCAGTTACAAGAATTCAAACTTAATTTCATACTGCTCATTCAGTGTCTGGGAAGAGCAGGCTTTAAAGCTGAACCACATTTGCGGAAGAACAGAAGCTGACCATATCCCTGATCCAATTCAGATCCCAATGGAATTAATGGAAAACTTTCCATCAGATGGAATTGAGTTTGGAATTGGCTTCTGTATAGACCTATGCCAGTATTTGGGTTTTCATGGAGTTTGGTTTGTAGGGGATTTTCTTTAACATCAGCTACACTAGTCACATAGTCCAAACAGTCTATTCAAAGACTCAGCCTATCCCTCTATTCTATTTATCATCTTCTCTAAAATGTGCCCCATTTAATGGAAATTATGTTGATCACCATCTATTACCTTTATAGCATTTTTCAACTACTGTCATTAAATGCAGCCTGAATTGCAGCTGCATTTCATTGCCCTAAGTTATTGGTTTCCCAGGTGTTTGGTCCGGTGGATATCTTAGATAAGTACCTTTTCTACTGATAACCAAAACTCTAGAATAGCAAAAGTATGAATTACTGTAAACAAACTAAATTTAAATAATTTACAGTAGCACAGCATGCTTTTTATTTTCTGCTTCATTTTGTCTTCCTAAAAAGATACTCAGTGTAAAGCTTTAAACAACTCATCTCAGTTCTCTTCTCTCTTTAGAGTACTGATGAGCAAACTATTTTTCTCAAATTACCTCTTGCAAGGAGACCTTCATTCAAAATAAAGCTGCCAGTCACCTGACAGAACCATAACTTGGGACCACAGGACAAGTTTGGTTCTTCTCTCACTTTTACAGGGATTGTTTCCTAACAAATTCTCTCTTACATTAAGAAATGTACAGTAAGTGTCTATGAATGTAGTTCAGACAGTTTTCATGTGAGGTTCAACTGACTTCTGGAACACATTGTGTTATGAGTAAATTTCCACAGCATGCCACACATTTCCTAGGTCTACTTTAGATCTTTTGCCAAGATTAACAGCATTTCTTTCATGTTGCTTTCTTTACATTTATATCTATATTCCATGTCTAACAATGTTTCTATGGGTCTGGAGAAAGCATTAGGATCTTTAACTTTAAAATACATAATTTGTTGCTTTCTAAACATTCTGCTTCATCCATTATTACACTTTGCATTTGTTTCTTTATAATTCACTCAACCTTCCCTTCTGAAAACTTCATTAACAAATAAAATGTGCTGACTTTTCAGAAACTGGGAAATGCAAGATCTGCCTTCTACTGATTTATCCATGAAATAAAACAATTAAGGATAGGTCAAACAATTCACAGAAAGCACAACCACCTCTAATTCTACTTATTTAACAGAACTAGCTATAAGCATCTGTTAACATATCACTAAAATATTGGGTTTTGTCTCTACTACATCCGGTTAACATTTTTCATAAGTGCAATCACATGCCTTAATTTTAATTTTATGTACTGTGTTCTCATTCAATTTGCTATAAACTTGACACATCTTCTAAAGATAATACACACTTTGTACCTTAATCTGTTCACAGTAATCTATATGGTGGAGTTACACGAATGTGACAGTCTCTGTCATTTTCCCATCTGGCAGACTGACCTGGTCATCGTAACGGTAAGTGAGGAATTGTTCTCCCGTGGTATCCTCAAGGAAACTCCCCTGCGGAGAAAGTGCAAACTCAGGCAAGAAGTATGCACCTTGGGACTGCTCTGCTCTTACCTGGAAGAAATTCAGAAAGGTCACATTACAGCTACTACAAAGACAAGTCAAAATTTTTAAAAACTAAGTATGTAATTACAAACACTACACACAAACTTCTGGGGAGAGAAAAAAAAAGGTTACATACTTTGAGGCACAGTATTTCTGGGTGAATACTTTGTGGTGAAGATATGCCAAATGCTTACAGGGGTCCAAAACCAAACAATATGCCTCAATAGCAGAACTACCATCTCCGGCTTACCAACCATTGCCACTAAAACCCACTGAAAACCACACTGGAAAAGCAACACGAAGCTACACTTCCTTATATGCTTCACTAGACAGTTACTGGAAGCTGCAGGTAACGAATTTTTAGTTAAATACAGCACCTCTATTCTTACAGCCAGATACAAAGACATGGAATCATAGAATAACTCAGCTCAGGAGCCACCTTTAGAGCTCATCTAGTCCAGCATACTCAAAGTGGGATAACCTATGAAACCATACCACAGTGAATTACTTTTCTATCCTGCAGGAAGATACAACTGCAAACAAGTAATCCGAAGGGAGCAGGGAAAGACTGAAGTGACCACCAGACAATGGTCTACATTAGTTCTGCTTGCTATTCAGAATTGCTGAAGAGCATTTGAAAACAGACTGGGAAGGGAAGAAGGGCCCATTTCAAGCTAGAGAGCAGCTAATTCTGTCAGAATCAGATTCAGCACCTCCAGCTGGGCTGACACATGGGCCAACCCATGGGCCCTTACTAGACAAATGACTTTTGCTTAACTGATCCATTCATGTTCAGTAATCATAACACACCTGAACTGTGCTAGACCTGCTGAACACTCACTGGTTAAATATGTTGCCATCTCCTTGTAGGTCTAAAGCATCCCAGATACCGAACAAATGTACTGCACAAATTCGTGGTCTCTTTGCTACTCCACTGTAACTCTACCCTGAAAAACTAAGTGGTTTGCATACTAGAGAAAATAAGAGATCACCTTGTGAATGCAGAATACTGAGTCCATCCAGCAATAGTGGGGGAGAGTGGAAAGGGCAAGGAGATCAAAATTACTTTCCAAAAGGTTAAAATCTTTCAGGGAAGAAAAGAAGGCCTGAAATGTACAACTTACTGCTGGAGATTTCCCAACGACTCAACTTAATAAATGGAGCTTAATTGAACTGTTCCTTGTACTTTGACACATATATAATATTTTCACATGAAAGCTAGTCATTGCCATCTACTAGAGTCCAGATTGCTGGCTAGAACTGTACTAAATATAGGTGCACAATCTCACTGCCAGATAACCAGAGATTTCAAAAATAAATCCTGTAATTTAACCAGTTTGTAGTGGAAAAGGAAGGCAAGACCTTCTGCAGTTTCTTTCTCCCAGCAAGTGCAGTTTCTGAAGCTCCCAGCTTATCTCATAAAAAGCAGGTGACACGTCAATAGCAGTATGGGTCTGGAGAAGCTTACGTTGCTTTTGCTTACTCTGTTCTACAAAGAAGAAGCTGTCAGGTTCTCAGTCTGCAAACCCCAACATTCACAACAGCATCAGATTAACATACTTGGTTTAAATCAAGCCATCTTCATATAAACTAGAAACTGCTTGCAAAGGACACGTCTAGACTAGGGTTAAAGGTCATATTTTAGCATGCAAGACTGAACAAGATTTCAAAGAGGATTTTTTCTTCAGGCCTGCATAAAAGTAATTCACGTTCACATCACATTAATGTGACATTGCTATAAAGCCCATTATAGAAGTGGTCTCACTTGTACACTTTAGCCAACTGACTGATTTTATGCAGAATTAAATAATAAAATATGGAAAATAAATATACATTTGATAACAATAGCTTCCCCATAAAGCAACCAAGAGAGGCCCACCGTTATGCTTCATGCTGAATCCAATCATGCTGCAGCCGATGCAAACCTTGACATTAAATATTAAGCCAGACATGAAACTGGCTGACCTCATCTGGCATTTTCCCCCACTGGTTGCAATGGGCTATCGAGAGATCCTTTGTGAGGGACTATGGCAATGATGTAATCCTATGATTTCAGCACAGGACTAATGGACAAGAGATGTGTTCTAAGTCTTGAGTGGCCTTGACATTTCTACCTTAGTTTCCACAGGTATAAAATTACTACAACATAAACTGATTAATGATGTATTTTAATGTTTCATTTATATTTGTAAAATACTTCGTAATATTGTTAAGTGCTAACAATTTATAATATTTTTGAAAGATCTATCTCATTTACAGACAGAAGAGAATCCAAATTACCCCACCACACTTCTTAGACAAATGTATACATCACACCGTTGTATAATATCCCATAAAAAAATTGTCAGTAGGACATGTAGCAATTAATTAGCTGTGTTTCTCATCTTTATAAGCTAAACATTTAAAATAACAAGTCTTTGGACGTTCATCTGTATTATGTTTTGAATAGAAAAGATGCTGACATTTGAAGCTGAAAATTTAATAAATATGACATGAAAAACTAACGACTTCTCTCACACACTTTCAATTTTCATATTAAAGACTAACAAGCAACTAGCCACTGGAGAAGTAGAAAAATGCTTGCCAGATTAAGGCAAGCAAAATCTGGCTTCCAGGCATGGAAAAATTCAATGTAAAAGATGAATGTTTTACAAGGTTACACAGAAGGTTAAAGTGGAAACTGATCTGCTAACTACAGCAGTATGTACTGCTACCTACCTAGTGTAACTAAAGTAAGGAAGAAAGCAGCAAAGCATTTAATTAAAAATAAAAATCTACTAAGAACACACTGCGTTGTCATGGCAAACTGATGCTGAAGCCAAGTAATCACAGCTGATAAACAACCCAAATCAAGAAGTTAAAAAAAAATAAAATCAGTCTCCAGTGCTGAAAGAACTCTTTTGTATCAACTCAAAGTACCAGGAGAACATTTCTTCTCTCTAGATATAGGTATCTTCAAATGAGTTTCATGTATGCAGTGGACTCCTATTCATACGTTGTACTGAACACAAAACGTACCGTTTCCATTTTGTCCACTTTATTCCCCACTGAGGAACCTACCAATGTTCCTTGCAAGGCTTTTATATTTCCATGGGCACTTTTGCTTAAATGTAATTCAAATTTCAACACCCTGGATTTATAGCATATTTGGGATCATCCCTGAGTGACTTAGCTAATCCAATATAAATTCCTGTTTTAAACTGAAGACTGCAACTGCAAGTTTCAGAAAATTATTACATTTCATACTAGTGTTTTAAGTCTGCTTAATGGTCAAGTTTAATGTTAATAGCTTTAAGTTAAACATGTCAAATTACAAGTAGACTTAAGATTTATAACAGGCATTTAAACCAGCTTTAATGATCCTAAGCATATGAAGACAGCAGAAGCTGGTAATGTAGCCAAACCAGATATAATAATCATCACTGCATAAAATAAATTAAAATTACTATAACAAGTAGCACAGAAGCATATACTGCCATACTTACAAAGAAGAAAAAATAGACACTGGGAACAGATTGATGTTTGAAAATCTCTCTAGGTATTGGTTAACCAGAATATTCCACTTTTTAGTCAGAAACCGAAGGAAATAAAGGTCTTCCATGCTACACCATGCTACCTATGTGATCAAGAACTATCCTGATAAGGAGGTAACACATGTAGGTTCTGGGAAGTGTAAATTAGCTCTATTCTTATTCAAAGGCTTATGCTTTGAGCACAACTTTGATCTTGGGTTGTGATTGCTTTCTCACTCAGCATTTCCCGCACGAGTGCTTAGAGACTAAATAACTCTTCCACTTTCAGTTGCAGAAGACAAAATTAATAGATTACATGCAAGCCACTGATTTTGAGATCTCCCTCCACCAGGAGTTGCATGTTGTCTTTTTTACAGCTACACGATTACATTGGTCTGAATACTGCTCTGACTAGAAGCATCTGCCCAAGTTGAACTTGCTAGATTTGGGGATTTTGTATTTTATTTTATTACTAAAGTAAAAGGGATGATCACCAAGTGTATCTCAGCCAATGCTGACATGAGCAAGCAGCATGGCCAAGTAAGGCTGAATCTGCAGCTAAAAATGGTGTGCAGGACCGAATGCCCCCACAACGTGTATCTGAAGGGATCGGGCTATTTTAAACTAGCTCTAGCCAATCCTGTGGAACGACTACCTCTTAGTGATGGAAGCACAGTAGGTGTGCTGCTGGGGCACATCTTCCGGCTCAAGTTAACCCAAAATAAATCCCTTCAGTACACTCTGAAACCACTGGACAATGCAAACTACTTTAACTGCTCTTTTTTCCTTTGATACCCATTAACTATTGCCATCCAACTCACTTGTAATTATTGAATCACTAAAATACAGAGTTTCCCTATGACTAAAATTACAAATATTAATCATTGGTCATTCTTTCCAAGGTACAGATTAATAATTTCATCCAAGGTTTTAAACTGTTATTGTAATTTCAGATTAATTTAAAACTGTAGTTTAGTCTACAATTCTCAGGGATCATTTGATACAAAGACTATGACAAAGCTCAACAGAACCTCATAATAACACGCCACTATTCTACTTAATCACAGTCACCAGGAGACTGCAAAGTAATTGTTCCATATTTATATATAAACAGCAGCAGCTTTAGAAAGTGAGCTTTCTGCTAAGTCTGAGTTGTGAAGGTCAAGAAGATGAGAAAACCGCGATGGAATGTCTCAAAGAAATTACTTGAATGTAACTAGAAATAAACCACTAATCATTCAGGTACAGAGGAATTTTTAATTTTAGTTTCTTGGCATCAAGAACCACATTAAGAGAAAAAGAAGAACTATTCTCCTATGTACACTTCTTAATGCAAACCAGCATTACGCAAACTTAAACCAGTCATTCCCTAACTAAGCCTCCATGCTTGCTAAAATTGGGAGCATAATGAGAATAAACTTTTTTGTGTATTGAAGATGAAACCTTCAAAATTAGCTATTTTAAATGCCAAAATGCCAAAACACCACACTCTTCCTGAAACTGCTCAATACCTTGTCTTTAAAAAGAGGAACAGACAAAAGGTAAAGGTCCAGTCACCTAAAGCTTTATAGTTAAGCACAAGTGCACTATTCTGCCCAAAGTAAATTCTATAAAGAAAGACCAGCACAGTGAAGGCAATTGGCTTCCCATAGTTTTGTGGTTCTTTTATTAGTTCTGTTGGAAGGAGAAAGTTGAGCACGGTCTTGTGAGTGTTATTTTCAAAAATCACTGTTTTAAGAAAAAGATGTGAAAAGCAGATAAAGTGAAAAAAACTATCTGCATTCTTAATAAGTTATGAATATATGTTTGTCAGATTAATGTGTGGCAAGTCCAATCATACAACTATATGCATGCCTTCTGACTTAATTCAAGTTAAATATCTGTCTACTAACCTGCTCTAGCATATGATTTACACCCCAGGGAAGTAATATACCAGCTAAGTAGCTGTTCAGTTTAATGGATTTTCAAGGACTCTAGTACAAAAACATCAGATGGAGCATAGCACTCCAGCTTCATCACAAGATGAAGTGTGTTAGTAGACAAACAAAGTCACATTAGCAGTTCAGAACTTCAGACATCTCCAGAGCAAGGAATCCTGATGAATAAATACCTAGTAAGACTCAGATGAGCTTTTTGTCATGGCCAAGATTTACAAAAACCACTTCCTAATGTTAGAAGCTCTGAAATATTTAAAGACTCTGCAAGTGAACTGAGTTTCCATGGAAGCTGCCAGCAGCTCAACATTTCTGGAGTCCAGGCCAATTATTTAATTATTAATATTGAACTAAGAGGCCAGCATTTCAAACCGGAACTATAAAAGTAATTTCTTTAAAAAAAAAAAAAAAAAAGAGAAGAAGAAGAAAGAACAAGAAAAGAGTCAGTTGAACTCATGAAAGCCAAGCACTTCCTCATAAAAGGACCCTGAAACACTGAACATGACTGGCAGATTTCATCGGGGAAGTCACAGCTGAAAATGGCAAGACAGCGTGAAAGGCTGAACCAAAAGTTCTTTGAGGGACAGAATTCATGTGACTGAAGGACTGTTCTTCCGTAGTGCATGCCCTGTATTAAAGGTAGGTTTCCAAACTGTTTAAGATCAGATCTAATTACTTTTCCTCTCATCTCTCATTCTAGACCTGTTCTAGAACTTGTAGTAATAAAACAAGCTTGGGAAAATGTGCATGTAATTTGAAGATACATACACAAAGATAAGCAAAAGACAATTCCTAAATATTTTTCATAAGCCATCTATTTACAACATAGTAAAATGCTGTCAGCAAGCAGCTCAGACTGAAAGTTCAGCTTGAATGGTGTCTACTATTGAAAACTGAATTTAAGCTGTAACTACCATCATATTCACAAATGCAAGAAAGCAACTGCCTGCATCCCCTCTGCTGTTCAAACTGAGCCTGTCCTGTGCCCATTCAAGCACCACAAGTCATTTCACTGACTTGAATGTGCTCAAGATGACGTCATAAAAACAATAGTGCTCAGTGTAAACCGTTTTTCATGCCGTATGTTTGTACAGCTTAAAGCCAGCACTGAAACAAAGAAGAATAACAGAGATCGTTTTGGTTTTAAATTAAGAGCCTACCTTTCAGTCTTTTCAGAAAGATATGTTCCCAGTGGTATGAACGGCAAAGTTCCCACCAACATCCTTACGGAACCAGGACTCAAATACATCTGCAGCAGGAAAACATCCCTTGCAATATAACGCTTACTATTAGGACTGTGAATAACACTAGACACTTAATACTGCCTAGCTTTGAATAAATAAGAGCCAAGGTGAAAAATACAGCTCAGACAGGATGACCCTAAAGCAGTTCATTTCCAATTACTGTCAGAAAGGTAGTGACTATGGATCAGATTCTGCTTTCAAAATACGCAGTGCCCAATTATTTCCCTAAGGCTTCAGTTTAGCCCCGTGGGAACGGGCATAACAATATTTAAAGCCAATATAAAAGCAATTTTATAGCATAGAACATACTATAAAATCTGGGTATTACTATTACCACCGAGAGTAGAGTTCCACACAGAGTGTACCAGCCTGTTCTAAAGAACAAGAAAAAAGGCTTGCAAAGATATGGATTCACCATTAGGAAGAGAAGAAATTAAATAACAAAAGTCCCAGTTATTTTAATCCCTGTCCCCCGATTCCCTGCTGCAGTGGTGACACTACTGATATTCCCAGCATAGTGGGACGCCTGCTTCCCATCTCCGTACAGATGCTGGGGAGCTGCATTAAGGATGCCAGCAGCCCCGAGCTGTGTGGAAAGGCTGAGAGAAGCTGGCAGTATGGCAAGGAGGGAATGTGCCTGCTCTGTGGGGGGAAAGGAATTACTTCCTGGACTCCTGTCTCCTGCATGCACAGCTTGACTGCTCCATTGCAATTTTCTCTTTCTTTACTTATGTGTTTTGTATAAAGGTCTTATTCAACAATTTATCTTAAATAAAACACCACCTCGTGATAAAGTGAAATTCTAATATGGGGAAGGAAGATTCTACCTGCACATTCTCTGAGGCTTGGTGCTTTGGGGGCAGAGGGAGTGGCTGAGGCGTGGAGTTGCTTTTGTTTGTTTTTGTTGTTGTTGTTTGTTTGTTTTTTAAATTGCAGCTTTGTTAAAATCCTCTTTATGTACATTCCTCTGTGCCGACAACAGAGAAAGGAAGGAATATCTTCCTAAAAAAAACAGTCTGGAAATGAGACAGAAAATACTATTTCATTAAAATCTCTTTTTAAAGTCTTCCAAGGAAGACAGACAAAGGTGACTGATGCCTTTAATTTTTATTTTTTTTTTTGTCCCTTCTTTCACCACATGTTCCATTATTCCAAACAAACTCCTCTTTTTTATTCTTTATTTAATAACCTAATAAATGGTAAAATTCTTATCACAAATCAAGTCCTTTGAGCATTACTGGAGCACGTTCTCATGAAATTCTACTCATCCCTTACTCACTGACGGTTCCTAAGGGTCCTTATGATCTCCACAGAAAAAAATATGCTACAGAAGTACTACTGGCATCATTCTTAGCAGAGAAACCCAGATAGCCTGTACTATTTTAAGTTTTGTTAAAGCGTCCTGTATCATGAACATTACATAGTGAAAGATTTTTTTGCTGGACTAGCTGCTAACAACTGGACTCATTCACAGGAAACAAGCAACCTTGCTTGTCTATATATGGAAATGACTGCAGCTCCAGTAATATGCTGGAGGAGACTGGAAACATGGTTTTTGAGGAACAGCAAATTTATTTACAAGAGACAAGAAAGGAGCATAGTTTAAGGCTATAGAGGATCACTGTCAAAGGCAGTGGAATTAAAGTCAAAAAAAAATCAACACATGCACTGAATGAAGATTCACATTGCTTAAGGGAGAAAAGAAAGAACAAAATGAGAAGAGATTAGTGTGATGCCTTCATTGAGCAGTAGAAGCCTATATCATAAAGGAATAAGACACCTTAGTAGCTTCGGCAGGCCATGCATTTACACAGACCTTAGGATTATTCAATAACACCACAAAATAAATTTGATGATTGCAGGCCACATAGGATGAATAAGAGGCTGCAGATGCCTCGTCCTCTACTAGCGAGATAAACAGAACCCAAAGGACTTGCAAGAGCAACATCACTTCTTTCTAACAAATTAGTTCCTTCTCATCCCCTTCCCCAGTCTCCAGGCTGGATGATTGCTCTAACAATGCTAAAGAAAGGGCACAAGAAAGGTGTGAATGCTGCCAGGTAACCAAGAGTTGCATCTAACCAGGAAGCCTCCTGAAAGCTAACACAACACAAGAACTTTGCACAGCTGAAACTTCATGGCACTGTTTTGTAAGCAATTCTGCACAGCACTTGCCAAATGCCCCTTTGTTTTCTTTTGGCCATAGTGACAAGCCGACAGTGATGTGACTGCAGGATTCAGGATTTAAGGAATAATGTCCTCTATGAGTGACCTTTCTACATGCAGGCTTAAGTACACTAAGGAAGACAATACAGGTAGCTAGCAATTCACATATTCTTATGTCAGCAAAATTAGCACATTGTTGGGTACTGCAAAAAAATCTGATAGCCACTATCAGAAAAACCTGCTAACCATGAGAGAAAATAGGATACAAGATTCACACAATGCTTAGTTCCTGTACAGCATATTGTACAGATTTAGAAAATACACGTAGTTTTTATATATTATAGTATTACAGTACTATTCATCAAGAGATCTCCTCTGACTCAAAGCTGTCATTATCCTCATTTTACAATGGCTGCTCTCAGGAGAGTCTGGCCAAGAATGACATGGGACTCCTGACTCAGATTTTCCTGATTCTTTTTAATTTAAATTATAACCTTAATGTTATGTTAGTGTGATTATTTGTATTTAATTTCCTTTTGAGTTTTTTCTCTAATAGTGATATAATTTGAACTGACATAGTAACATGCTTTTCATATACTTCAGTTGAAATTGTGCCTAAGGGCAGTGAAATTCTCATCTATAAGCTGCATAAGAAAAAAAACCCTCTGGCACTCAGAAGCCAAACACCTGCTAGAACTAGTGGTGGATCCAGATTTTTAAGAGAATTCCTGTTGCATAATGAAATCACAAAGAAGGGAAATGTGTGGGGCAATAGAATAGTATTAAAACCTTAAGGGGGAGAAAAATCTTAAACCACCATATAATTCAGAGCTAAATACTGAAGATCTTGACATTGAAGATGTTCACAAGTGCAATTATAAGCAGACTTTGGTACTGTGGGAAAGGCTGAGCAGTGACTATCAGATACTGCAGAGCACTGCATTGCCTTTCACTGCTAATGACAGGGAGTTTTCTCCCTGCTCTCAATCTCAGTACATCTGCTTCTGATTCAGGTGGCAGAGGAAAATTGGCAAGTATTCAGCCCCAAAAAAAGACTGCCCTAGCACTAGTCATTTTTCTTCACTGCATACTGTTTATGCAATGTTGTCATCAGCAACAGCATGGTGTTTATCATGAACTTAACAGGTAGATGAAATGTTTGGAATTGCTCTGCTACTGTAAATGACTACAAATTCTCATAACAGAAATAGACCTGGAAACAGGCAAACTCTCAGCCATCAAGAACTGGAATAGCTTCTCAATAAGAAAACACATCTTTAGTGCAACTATTTTAAAGATGAAATACCCCAAAACTCAAGCAGGGGAACCATGCAACTAAGCAACTTTGACAGATTAGGAAGATAGAAAGTTTCTGACAGTTGACACCTACCATCATAGAACTTCTCAAAGAATGAGGCCCTCAAGAATTCCTGTAAATTCCATATAAAGAGGTGTAATCCAGTAATACAAAGAATAATGTGACAAGATCCCTCTTAAGAGACTAGTCCAATCAGTTTACTGTAGAATATATAACTATATTCTTTTTTACAGGGATATTTATGTCATAAACACGAAGGTCTCTCAACTATACTAAAATACCTAAAATAGCATAAGACACAAGAGCAATCTTTATTGATCAATGGCGTTTGCTGACTTACCTTCAGTGACTTCCACAACAAATAAATACATAAAGATAAGGCTGTGTAAAGCTTGTGCATGTACAGATTAACAGAGCAAAATTGCTCAAGTAAATGAAGAACTGACCTCAATAGTACCAGAATCTCTTCTACATGTCAAAGGCACTAACATGACCTGGGTGACACAGGCCACAGAACTGGGTGAGGAAATTCATGCAGCAGGTTTTTCCCTTTTTAAAATAGCAAATGTTTTCTAAAAAGGTTGCCAGCTTAGACTGTATCAAGGAAAAGGGAGTTTACCTAATATATACACATTATTTCCATATTTAATTATCTTCATGCTAAAATTCTGTGTATTTTTGCTCTGAACTTGCCTAGCTTCTTATCTAGGCCAGTGGATGGGCCTGGAGGGTTGGGTTTTTTGTTTTGGTTTGGTTTTTATGCTATATTAACACTTTATTATCTGAAGTAATTTTCTCCTTTTCCCTCAAACAAGACAGGAAAGGTAGTCTGTGGCAGCCTAACAGCATCAACTAACAACCAAACTACTTATAAACACACACCTGGTACTGCTGTTCCATGGAATAGGGTAGAGTTTGGGCTAACACTTCTTCATCCACATTTTTTCAGTGGAGCACTGAGAGCACCTGCTACCATCTTGTCAACATACCTTCAAAGAGGGGCAGAGGGTGAGGGGACACCCCAGAATTCTAGTTAGAAAAGACAGACCACCCTGAATATGAGTGTAAATAATGAAAATGGCTCTCGTCCCTTTTACCTCTAGCTGATGAATCCTTTATCACCTGAAGAGAATGAGCCTGGAGAGAATGCCACAGCCAGATGTTCACTCTCTGGCTAGCTTACAAATTACAACAGCTCAGCACATGTATGTATCTAACACATGGTGAGGAAAATGTGATTTTTCCACTGTTAGTTTTCCACCACTCCTGATAATTTTAGTGATATTAACCACTTCTTTGTCTACTCTTCTTTTTGTCATTGCAATAAGTCCTTCTGCAGGGTTTATGGACTGAGCAGCCTAGCACATTGACTCGGTCAGGCACATTTTCACAATAAGGAAGCAGTTAAATGGTCATGGCTCTGCTATAGGAATGTTGGTTTAAGGCTGTTAATAAGGCACATGAGGTGAATGCCTTTCAGCCAAGCACCCTCCACATGTGCACACCTGTTTCAGCATGATTTTAAAGAGAAATTCCCGAAAGAAACTGTTCACAGCACGCAGTCTCCAAGTCTCAAATGCATTTTTGGGCTTTACTGATGTCAGGAATACCAATACGATAACCACCAGGTAAGGCACACCGATTCCTACTAAGCCACTTTTCCCTAAGAAATTTTGTCTTATTAGCATCTCTGCCACTTTGAGATTGCCAGTGACTTCCAGTATCTTGATCATTTCAACAGCACAAGATCGGGTAGGAATGCTTTCCCTGACCCAGGCCCACTGTTCAAACCCTGTAACTCACTTCTTCAAGCATGCCTCCATAGTAGTACAAATTTAATTTAGCCTCATTTAAATCTCAGCTTAACTATTCCTTCAGTCCAGTGATGCCAGTCTTGACATCTTGATCATTCTATTTTCTCATTTCCTCTTAATTGTTTGGGGAGGAGAGAGGGTGGTTGTTCTCCAAATGTGCTTTGCCTTTGTCTCTTCCCAGTGAGAGCATATCAAGTAGGGCAAGGTTTTACCTGCGTGTTGTACAGAGCCAGACACACTGTCCAGCACTAACAAAGCAAAGCCTGACTAGAAAAAGGTCTGTAAGTGAACAAAAAGCAAGTAATATTAAAAAAGAAGCAGAAACACCCCAAAATGCAGTCTCTAAATAAGAAAATATTAAATATGAAAAATTACTTACCATTAATCTAAATATTGTCCCCTTCCTGGTCACAATTCATCTACTGGCATTAACTGACAGTATTTCCCACATACACTTACTAAGACGACGCTACATAGATAACTCTGCTTTAGCAGGAAAACAGAGCAATTAGAAGCCCTCATGACAGGCACTGCAGGCATCTGTTCACTGATAATTGCTAAGACTAATGGTCATTAATTTAATGACTCATTTTTGTTCTTCTACATGATGTATACAGTAATGTTGGAGGACTGATATGGGGAAAGGGAAAGGGCTCTTACTGAGGTGAGAAAAGATAAACACAGGATCTGCTGCTGGAAAGAAGGAAATAAATCCTCTGAATGAACTGGAACTGCTGATATCTTAAGAGAGACATCTGAGTAAGTCAGACTTCATAAAATGAAAATAGAAATTGCTAATTCAGAACAGGATGCCTGGTCTAATCAGAATAGTTTCAACATCACAGCTCTTTTATCACCCATCTTCCATGACCAATGAAGAAATTTCACTAAGCAGTTTTAAAATGATTCAGGTGATTGCAGAAAGATATTCAATGAACGTGACAGTAGGAAAAAGGATGAAAAATGGACAACACCAAAGAACATCTGTAATTCAAAAGTAAGACATGGTTTAGTGTTCTGGAATTTAAAAAAGTATGGTGGCTTCTTAACTGTTCTGCATTTTCTTTTTAATTTAAGCACCAAGTATCTTCACTGTGACGGATCTCACTAACATACCGTTTTTAACTCTCTGATGATCTATATTTCAAAAGCAACTAATAGCAAGTGTGAGTGATTATAACAGGTATCACAGAAGGAACACTGAAAGTAGGCCATGTGATTACATTCCTAGTTACTCATCTTGTATTCTCATTCTAACAGCTGAAGTTGAGTGAATTGCTTCACTACGTGCGCAGTACTCTGGGAATTTGGCTACCACATCCACAACATGTGACTTGCCAACACATACCACCTGCATACTGAGGGAACGGAAGACCTTCCTGTGGAGGAATATCTTCCCATCCTGTGTGGGTGTCCAGAAGCAGATGTGCACGTACAGCAGATAGCTCCCAGGACAGACAAATTGAGACGTGCCATAAGTCATGCAATGCTCTCCAATAACGATTCTCTTTCTACGGGAAATTTAACTATCATTCTGCTCCTTCAGAATAGCACGTTGGAGTTTGATGGCCTAGCAGACAGCTAGTAAGATAAATTGTCTTGTTTCCTTCTCTTTTCTAGCCGCTTGAAGAAGGTGACAGTAGGGAGTGATAATTTTTCAGCACATATGTAGTTCCTGGCATTTCACTGAATCTACCAGCAACTAAAAATTAGACACACAGCTGAATGCTAAGTAGAAGCTCTAGTTAAAGCTACTGAAAAGTCCTCCTGCCTTGAACAATGCAGGAAAGGTTGTGGAGGGACTGACTTATTGTTGCTGCCAGTACAATCAAATCTCAATGCTTGTTTTTCTTGCAAGACAAACGGGATTAGCTCTAAGTGACACAGACACCGTTCAGAAGGCGAGTCATTCAACCTCCTCTGCTTCAGCACAGTGGAAAATACTACTGTTTTTCTCAGAAGTAGGACAGCTATTAAGGAACAGCTTTTCAAAAGCAGCTTTTATGTACTGAATTCTAAAAGAGTACACAATCTTGGTTTGTCCACTTGACCTTGTCTTTTGCAAAGCTGTCATGTCTCTTGTAGGACAAGGAATACTCCGCTCACTCTTAAAACCAGCAAAAGCCAGGGGAAATGCAGAGCACTCAAGACACACCTGATTTCTAACAGTGTCAAATCACCTATTCTTGCATATCTAGCAGCTTCTCTTTTTTTTTCCTCTTACATTTGCATGTAAGGTTAAACAAAATTCTTGACAGCATACTTTCATTTTAAAGATTTACAGAAGGGAGGGCACTATTCCTACAGAATATTTTTCAACTATTCCTGAGCACTTTTGGATGGATCTGTGGCAATAACCTCCCCTGAATTTTCTTATCCACAGTCAGCTTTTAGTTTGCCAGTACAAGCTAATGTGAGCTAGGAGGCCAACCCTAACAGCTCAATATCTAAAGCTTTAGCATGGTTCCAGATTCTCATATGTTTGTCTTTAGCATTTCTAAGACTTTTCAAAATACAGACAGAATCCAAGAACAATGGACTGTGCAAAGGCAGGGAAATAAATTCATCCACCCGTGTATTTAATTGCAGCAGATTCCCTTCACCCCATGTATCTATGACTTCTCAGACAAAAGATAACCATGACATTACAAACTCCTGAAGCTAGAACCTACACAGTCTAGTAAATCTGCCAACAGTGGTGTGAAATACTGTGCTCTTACTGATTCAGTTGATCTATTCTTACCCTGCATAATTATACATCTCTTCACATCCTCAACTGCTTTACAAGTTGTAAACAATAAGACAATCTCACAGTTAAGCCAGGCTGAAGTTAACTGGCAGCTATTTTCGTTTGCACATTTTACAAGCCTGGTTTCCTCTGCACTCTATACAGAGCAGAGTGAAAAGTTATTATACGAAGCCTAAACAGCATCCATTTTAAATAACAAGACCCAAATATAAATCTTAACCTGTGTGTTTCTCTGCAAGCTTGGCTGTACTTGGAATTATCAGTCCAGAACATCTCTATTCCAGAGCTCAGTCCTCTTTGCCAAGAGAGATGTTCTTTTACCCCGATCGTAGTGAAAAACGCCAACTTGCTGGCCTGACTCTGGCTGTAATCATTCTGTGCCTTTATACAAGGTTTTTATAGTTCCTGGTAGAAAGGCTGAAGGGAATCCTACACATCCACACAAGGTCTGAAATTCGTTGCCCTCTTGCAGTAAGCCAACCAAAAATGACTGAATGAGATTCATTCCTTCCCTCTGTGCTTTTTCTTTCTTAGAGTTAAGATGATGCACAAAGCAATTTCCCTCATTTTGTGTTGCCCCAGCTTTAATAACAGAGTAAGAGAATGACTGCAAACTGTTTCTTAAAAAACATAACCAATTTATAAAAAAAAAATAAATTATTACCTGCTTAAATAAAATCCTCAAAGAAGCAACTATACACTTTAAAAGGAAGTGTGGGACAATAATAAAACTTCCAAATCAAAATGTTTATGCCAAGAAGATTTAGTATGGTCTCTGAATCTCAAAATAAGCCAAAACTATTAATTCCTGCCATTCACAAACACAGAATCATTACGAATTGCCTAAAAGCTGTAAGAACCCAAACCAATCACAAGCATTCCACAGCTTAATCAAATGCCTTGTGCAGACTGGCAAAACGCAGGGCTGCACGGCCCTCTTGGTTTTGCTCCTTCAGCATCAAGTAAAAACCTGATACCTAATCTAGATCAATGTGTTCCTTTCTAGTGCTTCCTGGGAGGCTGGGGGCTAAAAACATGTAGGAAGGGGAGAGCCTTTCTCCCAGTTACAAGGTATAAAAATTACATTAACAAATTCCAGTAACAGGAAACCTTACACTTAAATCCTCAGGTCTACTGTGAGTGAAAAAAACAGAAAAACAAGGCATCCCACTTAAATAAATATTCCACCTACTACTCATTTTTCTAGTCTCGTGTATATGAAAAACAGCCAATTTGTACTATTTTTGGAATAATATCCAAGGAACAAAGGAAGTTATGTACAGCACATTTTAAACACAAAGTCAAAATACAGAAACCAAATTCAACTTCAGTCAAGAAAATTTTTTTAAGAAATTAAAGCTAATAGAATAAACCCTTCTCTGTAAATGTCTTCTTATAATTTCTTTTAGTTAAAGATAACATATTGGATTTAAGTTCCTACATAACATATCAAATGCTTTTTTTTTTTACAGAGGATCTATTCATAGCAGTTTCTATTTGAAACATATGCAGCAAATTATACTATTAAACACTTAAGCCTAATAAAGATTAAATTTCATCCCTAATAATAAAGCTTGCACAAATCTTGCTATACTTGAAATAGGATTCTAGAAATAACCAATAGAAATCATAGGTAGTTATGACAATTAATAATTGAACATTTGAGATGTAATGTTAGCTGTTTACATTGAAATGTTCTGATTAATTATGAAGAATAATTAATTTTTTTCCAATTGTAAATAAAAACCCCATAAACCTTAACAAGATATAGGAAAATTACAGATGAGAGACCTGTAAATCAGTTTACATGTGTCTGAAAACTGTGAGCTCTTTTGTGCCCTCCACAATAGCTGTGAATGGACTGAGAGGCCTCTGCAACTCCAACACCTTGTGGAAGAGCCGAGTGCCACACCAACCCTCACACAAATCCAGAGAGAAAGAAAAACAACTACTGCAGCACAGATCTTCTGGTACTAAAAGCCCATATAAACAGCACAGGCTGCTAGGGCAGCTCGCCAAAAAGAGGAATGAATGTAGATGGGCTACACTGGTATTTTAAAAGCTCTCAACAAGTATCGAATAGAACTAAACAACTATTGGAACAAATGCCTCCACAAAGAGTAATGACAGTTTCTGAAAGCAAGAGCCATTAAAGTCAAGTGTGTCCCCAACAATCTAAATTTTGTTTCAATTCAGTTGCTCCACATATTATGTTTGAATTATCTGATGTCAATTATACAGCTCTGAATAGGATTTTCTTCTAAGCTACTTTACCGAAAGAGCCAATTCCAACACAAAAGATAAATCAGGCAAGAAGGCCCCCATTGAACGAGGCCAATCATGCCACTGCAAGCCTTAGTTCAAGCAGGTATTCAGCCTAATAAGCTGCATCAACCTTCAACACGAAACATCATTCCTCATTTTTCTTGACCTATGTTCCATGTAGCTGTGCTAAAAGTTCTGATTATGTCTACTTTCTCAGCTGAAAATAACACTAGTGTAAATCATTGTAAAGTGTTTTATACAGCCGCCCTGCAACTTATGAGAAGAGTCCATCAGGAACCTGCAGCTATCTAACACTTAAATTAAAAGCCAGCTAAAGGCAATCTCAGTTTGTCAGAGACTTCGTTAGTGGAATTACACACACTGTACTTGCACATAATTCCATATAGCATACATGTAGGAATAAAGTCTGAGACTTCAGCAGTAAATTGAGGCTTTTAACATTGCACATCACCACCTAAAAGGGGAAATATATTTTTTAAGAGTGTTAAATGCTCCATTAAAAAATAAGTGCTAGCTTTTCTCAGAAGCATACATACTTTGACAGGTACTAGGCACTTTTAACTTGAAGATGCAGACATAATTTCTCAGAATAATATACATGTCTAACTCTTTCAAATCCATCAACTTTAGACGCTGAAAATACCACCAAGAATTTAGGTTCTTCATCACAAAGGCAGGTTAATGTAACTGGACCTGTCTCATATCACTTGGGGAATCAAATTGTTATAAAAATTAGTAAACTGCTTAAGTAGCATGGAGTAATTTCATTAAGAGGTTCAGAGAGGTCTCATTTTGAGCAGCGCTGGGGAAGAACCAGCAGGTGCAAGGATGTTGTACCAGAAAACGTTTTTCTCAGGAGACTGGATAGAGTTGATGACATGGGAAACTTGGGCTGCCAACTTTCTACAGAGTATATCACCCTGAAACTCTGAGAAAATGAGTTGGATTATAAAGCCTGAAGAGAGAGGCCAGCCCTTTACTGAAAGATCACCTAATTGAATTTTGTCAGTTTTATCTGGATAACTCACAAGATGAAGGGCTAGTACCACTTTCTCATTGCTGCTAGTCTTTTTTTCACTTCTCAGCTCCCTTCTTTCAAAGACCCCATTCTGAAGCTAAGAAAGCATATTAGTGAAAACGTCCCACAAACAGTTGATTTTGTGCAGCCAGCTATGTTTTCCCCACAGGGGATGTAGCTTTTCTTGAGAGTCGTTCCTCAGAACTCAGTATCCTTACTCTCAGAGTAGGACATTCTCAAACAGATTAACACAATTTTGAGTGGTAACAGTGTGATCTAAAGGGTTTGGCCTTGACTATGCTGATCCAGATATGCACATTCCTGGTTCATGTTTGCATGACTCCTTCACATTTTGTGCCAAGGAAATCTCTTACTTCACGAGTTAAATTTTATTCATAGCTGAAGTTGACATTCAAAATAAGACTGGGCTATTATGGAGGCAAGGACTTATAAAACCTGAAAACTCCCTTTGAAACACATGCTTTCCATTAAAAGCAGCTAGCAAAATGCAAAACACGGTCAACATTCCAGCACTATGATGTCAATTTTCATATGCACAGACAAAATGCAACATGCAGAAATCAGCTCCCTATCTTCCTTACATATTGTGTGCTTATTTCACTCTATTTACATCAGCAGAACTGCATCATGCAGTGCAGAGTGCGACCCCTTAGAAGGTTCAAAGCAACCTTTCCAATGCAGTAAAACTAACAAAATGTCATGCTGATTTTTAAAAAGTGAATTTCCATGTTTTGTTTCAGTTTTCCTGAAAAATAACATAAATGCTGTAAGGACTGATTTCAATGTTTCCATCTGTAGTACTATGGAGAAATTCCTGCCAACAGGGATGGTCTAGAAGAACTGATAAAGAGGTCTTCAAGGACACACAATTAAAAAGTGGCATGTAGGAAAAAAAAAAAAAAAAAGAAATAACTTCACATTTTTCAAGGTTTATAAGCAACAGGAAAACACAATTTTTTATTATCTTTGCTTTTTTTTTCCAGAGGGATAAATACAGCAAATTTTCAAGAAACCTAACAGCTGCAGACACAGCTTTAAATGCCATCTGTTCTTAGCAGTTACACGAAGAAGAGATGAACTGGTGATCCTATTTCCTGTTGTGTGCTGTGACTCAGCTAGTTAGCACTAATGAAATTCAGCCTCAGTTTGTTTCCTATGGGCAGGTTCAAAGCAAACTCCAACTGCCCATGTCTCAGACAAAGTGCCTGCAGACTTCACTGGCACTGCTACTCGAGTGCAGAATGTGACAGTGTTTAGAAAGCCTGACTTTTACAAAAGGAGGTCTCATTTGTGGCACAGCAACCTAATGAAGTCCACAGGGCTCCCCAGCCTGGATCTTTTTCAGGACTGAGGCTTTATAGCACCTAGGCTGCAGATCCTCATACTATCACTGATTCAATGTGAATTTATGGCAGACAAGGAAAGATGGGACATGCCTACAGTACAGTTGAAGAGGACAACGTCTTTTCTTTGGTGTTCTCAAGGACTGGCCTTAACATTTGACATAAGAAAGCAAGTTTACAATTCCTACATTTTCCCCACTCCTGTATAGTGGCTTCTATTTGACACATGGCAAATGGCTCACAAAGGTCTAAATTCAGCAAGAAAAATAAGCAATTATAAACAAATAAATCATTGGTGTTTGCTAAGGACATAATTCAAGCGAGTTCAAAAGATCAGAACAAGACCCCCACGCTCTGTTATCCCAGCTAAGGCCCTTCTCAAGATGGTTATCTACAGGAAGAAATTTTCTCCAAGAACAGCCTAAGTTCCCAGTACATCACCACTGCCCTTCAAGAAACCATGCAAGGCCTTTTTAAAAATTAAAATTCAGCTCATAAATAGAAATTAATAGTACACAGAAAACTTTCCCTTTTGAAGTAACACTGCTGTTTAAGACTAGGTAAAGATTTAAAAGGTTGCAAGTTAAGAACAGGTGATGCTAACAGGATATTTGAAAGGCCCATGAGACTTACAACATTAAGTAAAATGTATTTGCCTACTGATCTAATTGCTAGCTAATTTTCAAATCTATTCCCACTGGATAAGTAACGGCATTTTAAGCCCGGCCCCTGGCATTAAAAATGCATTTATAGTTTCCTCTTAGCAGAAGATAAACAGCTGCATGGTAAAAACCCCATACATTAAGATGGCATTCCGGAGGTTTTCCTATAGTTTTAACCAACCTATTGTGTTCTAAATTTAACTCCAGGAGTTAGGAAGAGGAAATGAGAAAAGCATTTGGGTGTGCAGTTTCACACTGGGGTGAAGGCAAGAGCTCGCCCGTGCAGGGAAAATGCCTGGAGTGTGTATGTCTTACAGAGGGACTGACCACGCCTGAACGGGGAATCTGAGCCAAGCCTTATTTAGTAAAATATCGGGAGCCATTCCCCTATTTATCTTGCTCAAGGAAATACTAGTGTTTGCTTAAAAACAAGAAACTACTCCAGCAATTAAGCAAGATGACCCAAATTCCCTTGCATACTTTAAAAATCATTCTAAAACTTTAAAATCTGAAAATGCACCAGAAACATAAAAATGTTTGTAAAGAAAAAAATTCAATAGCAATGTAAAAAAATATTCCAGACACAAAGAAACTCAGAATACAGGCAACTACATAGGTTTAGAGCAAGTTTTTATGCATCCAGGACATACCTCCAGATACACCTGGAGCTTAGAAAATAGATTTCTTTGTTAGTTTATAAGTAATGAGTCATAAGTGACAGTAGATCTAGGACTGGTTTTGACTTCTAGTCCAGCAATTCTCATGTATAGTCCCAAGGAATATCAAAATGATGTAAGAGCAGCTGAACTAGTTCAGCCAAGGACCCATCTAGCCCACCATCAGCCATAACTGGACACCTAAAGAGCATGTCCAGAGCAAGTATGTACAGTACTTTCCTGGAATACTTTCCTGGACTCACCTACTTTTCTTAGCCTGCTGTGGTTTGTCTATACCTAGTAAATCTTCCTATCCTGTCCCCTCTGAAATCTATGTAACCTTCTACTCAAAAAAACCCTATGGCAAGCAGTGCCAAAGATCATTATATGGTGGACAACAACCTTTCATTATCTTGAATCTGTCTCCTGGTAGTTTTATTTAATTGTACTCTGGTAGTTTTATTTAATGGTACTCAGTTCTTATGCTGGAAAAAACAATTTACCAGCTAATTCCTGTCTAGTCTTTCCACCCCATTTGTGAAGAGATCAGAACTGTACACGGTACTGCAGTGTGGGCAAACCAGGAATTCATACAGTGAAAGCATGATACTCCATGCTTTGTTTTACACCTTCCCTTCACAGCATTTCCTACCATTCCATGTGCACTGTTCACTGCTGCCAAGCTCCGAGATGCGTGTTCTATGAAAAGACTCACCTGAGAATCGCTGGGCTAGAAGAAAAGTGTAATTTTTAGTCACATAGAACACCATATATTCATATAAATAAAATTAGAAAGTCTGGCCACAAAACCAGAGCTGTTCAAGCAGTCTTAGCTGTTTGTGGCATTAGTAAAATCCCTACATAGCATACAGCATGCACTACACAGAATCATTTAGGTTGGAAAAGACCTTTAAGATCATCGAGTCCAACCATTAATCTCTCCAACGATTGATGTATTCCCTCTTCTGCTTTCTAACAAGTGTTGATGAGATCAGCTGAAAGAATCAGTAATATGTTGGATGTACCTGGGAGTTTCCAACTAGAACATCATCTACCAAGCAGGCAATACTCAAGACACTACTATGCTGTTGGTTTTTTCAGCCAACTTCCATGTTAGTCAACCAGGGAACAGTTTAAAACTATTTGGAGACTCAAGAAAACAAAACCCTAAATGAGTAATGAGACCTTGAAAACCTATAATAAAAGGAGACTCTCAAGAGAGGAAGCTAAATCATATTTTAGCATATTTCATTTGTTATACACCCACAGAGAGCACTGGGCTTGTTCAGCCTCCTGCTCCCACACCACTGCTACAGCAACCAGAGGCTGCAGTAGCCAGGAAAGCAAGGAAAACTCCCACCAGAAGCTGCAAATCTGGACGTATCAGAACCAGTACTTGCATTGTCCTTTCTCATTCTTCATGCCAGTAGATGGCCCACGGCACGCACGTGTACAAGCAGAGGATCGCAAGAAAAGGAGGGGATTTTTTTGGAGCTCATTCCTTGCTGAATCAGCCCTCTGGGAATAAAGTCAGTCTCTACAACTTTCTCAGAGCTTCTGTAAGGTCCAGGCTAGGAAACAGTTATTGCCAAACAGAGCTTGAAAGAACGCAGTCTCTTACTCTTCACATTCTGTGGCAGTCTAAGTGGGTCCATGTCATCTTTTCTAATACTAAAAGGCATTAGATAAGGCAGCTAAAACTCCTATTTACATCTGCATTTACTATATAGTGAGCTCTATAGTTCCTTTCAGATACATACACCATGAAGGACACCCTGATCTACTTGCATGCACTGACAAGAGACCGTATCCTATAAAGATTAAGCAGCTTCATTTTTGGCAAAGCACCTGATGACAGAAAAAAACACTACATAAATATAGAAATACATGTTTCCACATATAAACAAACACTCCACTTAATGCTACAAAACAGCATCATTAACCAGTTGGGACCTCCCACCATGGCACAAATGACAACAGTTAGCATAAAAAAACCCAATCTAGTAATTGCAATCGTAAATGCATTTTTAATATTGCTTCACAATTCAGTTCAGCTGACTTGCACTCACTGTGTTTCTAGTGCATCCAGAAGCATGACAAACTGACAATTCTTGGAAACCACATTTCTCAAAACAGACTTAGAATACTGTTTTCATTTTCTCTCCATAATGATGTTAAATCTAATAAATATAAAATTAGAAACAGAAGTAACAGTGTTGCTAAACAGCTTACGTAATATGCTGTCTGAAAGGGATATACTAGGTCAAGTTTTCAAAAACTGCCCTCCCCGTATAAACACGTGACGGTTGTAACCACACTTCCCAAGTATTATGAAATACCTACACACCCAGGTAGTAGAATTTACACATCAGAAACACGCTCTTTCAAAACAGTTTTAGGGGTGAAAGTTTTGCTTTACTCAGCTAAATGTGATGACGAATGCCCTGCAAGACTTTTGGAAGTGCCTATGGCACTAATGCCTGCCTCCCATTGGATTACTTGAAATCCACATTGTTGTTGTCTTGAAAAATCCAGCCAAGCACTACCAACCCAGTTAACTACTTAACACTCTTGTGTTCAGTTTATGCCTTCAGTCTTGCCGAAAGTCATTGAACAAATGCTCCACATCACTTACTTCTTCTGAAAATGCTTGTTGTGGTTTGAGGCTTGGAA
>NW_008585010.1:0-36121 GCF_000691845.1 Merops nubicus
GGGGGCTCACGCGGGGCCGCCGCGGGAAACGACCGGGCTCCCTTTCTCAGGCTCCGGCGGAGGGCCCAGGCTGGTGCTCCGTCCCCGTGGTTAAAACGTGTTGGGTGCCGCTGATGGCAGGGGGCTGCGGTCCCCACACGTTATCCGGCTGTGTGCCCCTGCCCCAGCTCTGGCGCCAAACCACCGCCTGCCTCCCATTGTCCCGTGTCTGGGGGGGTGGTTCTCGGTTGGCTTTTTCTAGAGGTACTGCTGAGCTCCTCGAGTCTCTTGTCCTACAGGAGCCCGCACGCTCGGATGTTGAAAACTCAACACGTAAAAGCGGGTAGGGAATAGGAAGCTGTGCACATGGTGTAAGGGATTCTCTGCTTCACTCGGTGTTAAAGCTTAATCTGCTCTCTGGGAAACATGTGCAATTGGTAATTTGAAGGGACCTGCAAGATCATGAGAGTCTGAGGAGTAACTGACACTGTAGCAAATATAGCTTATTTCTTCTTGCCAGGCTTGACCACAGAGTGAAACCATTCGGTTACCCAGGTCAGCAAAATACTTTATTTTTGTGCACTGGTTTTCTTCTGGCTTCATGAATTTGTTGGTTCCCTGGGAAACAGAAGAACATCACATCTCATAACAGCACTGAACTGTTAAATGGGTCCAACTTGTCAAACTTGTATCATTACAAGTGACTCAGGATGAATAAGGAGCGTCAGCATTCTGAAAAGGGCGTTCAGAAGTGCCCAGTTAAGGTGCATTTTCATTAAATATAGGTGGTTTAGTATTTTTGAGCTATGAAAGGTAGTTTCTTCTTTTGTTTCCTGTGCTGACATCCTGTCACATCTGCTAGTTCAGTTGCTCTTTGGACTTTCCCACTAGCTGGTTCAACTGAGGAAACTGTTGAAAAAAAGTAGTAAAAGTGCATGTGAAGGTATTTTCTGCCTTTTAGTGATGTAAATCCATGCACAGGCAGATTCTGTGACTGCCAGAGCTGGCATGGAAGGGGGCAGAGCCATGTGCTTGAGAGAGGAGCAGATACTCTTCTGGGAACATTAAGGGTTGATGGGAGTTTCATTCCTACCTTCCACTTCCTTTAAGATGGCATTTACAGCTCCCTTTCACACAGGATGCTTTAGGGTGTTCTAAACTAGAAACTACATAAACTAAAGCTAATCTAGTGTCTTATTTACTTTCTCTGTTTCTTTATTCCTTGCATCCAAAGTACATACAATTTTTGGCTGCACCCCAGCGAACTAAAACTTTGCTGAACAAATACATTTAAAAATCTTTGTTTTACTTCTTTCTGGAATTCCTGAAAGACAATATCACATCATCTCTCATGATGAGAAGTGTGGTGTTCCAGGTCTCATTGAATTCAGAACATGAAAAACAGTTACTGTTTCTTTCTGTCAGAAACTTAAGGAATTTTGGGGTTAAGCCCCACTGTACTTGATTGTAGTCATGACTTCTTAGGCTTGATAACTGTGAGAAACAGTTATCAAGCTTTTTCCCTTTGGAAAAAAAAAAAAAACAAACCCAAAACCTTACCACCTCATATAATGAGGGCCAATGTGGAGGAGTCTCCAAAATGTGCTTCTCCTGGTATATGTTCAAATTGTAGGAGTTTCTGATGTTTGTGGTTAAAATGTTCCAGCAGCTTCACATTACAGTCGAGTCATTTTAACATCTTTGCCACCACTTGGGGAAAGCTCACTCTTCCACAGCCTTACCATGCTTTCTTCTCTCTGCTTTGCGTAGGCTCTAGTCTGACAGCCTAAATGATTCAGTTCTGGAACTTTCCCCCCTTAATCCTCCCTCTAAAATATTCAAATTTTTTGACATGTTAATTTTCACTTATTTTTCAGCTTGATTGACCTCGCTGCCTGAATAGGTGACTGGCAGAATGGGTGGGGGTTGTGGCTGAAGGCTGGGGAGGAGAAGAGTGAGTTCTTTATGATAGGGTATAATTTAACATAAGGTGTGACAGGAAGTTGTACCTTCACAATTCTAGCCACCAAGATTTGCCTTCAGTAAACAGTGTGCTCCATTTTTGTTTACAGCTACAACTGTAAACACTTTGTTAATGCTATTGTCTAGCTGAAGTACTTCTGAGTGTTACATCTCTACACATGCACAAAAGCTCCTTTGGTTTATTGACATCCTGATGCTGTTTCATGATGTTTAGATGACCAGTGTGATTAAGGATTACATCCCAAGCCTGCATTGTTCCATTCCTGCCTTGCATGGTTAGGCCTTGTAGCTTATCATGTGTGGTTTCACGTATTTTTACTTGTGAAGTTAGGTGAAAATATCTTAATTTCAGCCAGACCTTCCAGCTTTTCTCTGTGCAGCCACAGCACATCTTTGCATCTTAAGAAAACCCTCTGATAGCTGTGGCATCCTGGTTTCGGTTTATGGAATGCCAACAAGGAGGTAGGATTTGAGTGAAAGCAGCTTGTTCTCTTCTCCTTTCATACTTCAGGGCAGGTCCTGGAAATAAAATACATGGTTTCTCATCAAGATGTAGTAAGGAGGAAGGCTGAGCAGCAGTGTTCCTGAAGTCTCCAGGGAAAGGAATTCAGTAAGCTTTTGGTAAAATGCCACAAGTCTTTAGGTTTGCAACTAATTTGGGATAAAGGCAGTTCTGGGTAACAGGGACATGCAGCACAGATCATCCACTTGCTGCAGAGAAAAGCAAAAAAAGCAGACTTGAAAATGGAAGATTTTGTGCCATTTTCTGGAAGGAGCAAGTAGCAGCTGAGGTTACACTGTACAGACATTTAAAATCTTGATGGTGTATTTTCCTATTGTGGTTCTGAAATTTGTGCTTTCCCTCTCTGTACTCAGGAAGGTTCAGAATCGCTCATCTTGGCTTAACCTCATCATCTTCTGAATGTTCTGGAAGACAATTTTATGTTTTATTAGAGTGAGAGACTACAAAACTGGGACCTGGTGTTTGCAAGTGACTGCTGGAGTGGGATGTGGTATACGCTGGCTCCTGGAAGCCTGTTATACTTTGCCACATTTACAGGTGAGGAACTCTCTTCTTATAATCTGATTTTGATTTTTCCTGAGGAAACTGTCAGTGCTGTAAGCAGGTAATTTTTATTGCTTTTTAAAGCAATACCTTACGGTAGAAGAGAAGCCTGCAGAAACATTTGTTTTTCAAACAAATCATCAAAACCTGGTTTCGAAGATGTGGAAAAGAGCAGTAACAATGTAAATTTGATGTATGGAAAAAATAATCACCTTTCCAAATGGGAACAATATACCTGGTATACTTAGATTCCCAGACAACCCTGCAACTCCCAAGATTTCCTCCAAAAGAGATCTGAGGTGTTATAAGGGGTTTGCATGCACAAATGAGTCTGAAGAGTAGAACACTTCCATTTTCAGTATCCTGCTTTTAAAATATTCACCTTGTCAAATATATGAACAGTGAGACCTAAATTTTTTGAGGTAAAGTTACTAATGGAATCAATATAAGCCTCAGAGTTACAAGTTAAAAGAAGCTGATTATTTGCAGTATTGGATAAAAATTCAGGTTAATCTGTGGGATAACTTACATTTGAATAACCTGCACTTCTAATTTCACCTGCACTGTGGCTTCTAGGTATTGTTTTTTTAGCACTTCTCATCTTTTCTCCTAGCTTTAGTCAGGAAAAGCAGAAAGAAGAACAGATCCGACCTCCTTTGCACAAATCCTGTTAGGAGTTCACAAAAGAATTCTTGAAATCCTTGTGCATAAAGAAGGGTTCAGTTATTTTGATGTTGCATCAGGAAAGCCCTGACCAGTGGAGATGTCTGCTCAGTTGAATTTCTGACTTCTGTATGGTCTTTGTTTTTTTTTTTTTTTTTTTTTTTTTTTTTTTTTTTTTTTTTTTTTTTTTTTTTTATGGTTGTTTGCTTTCCTCTCAGTTTTCTGACATCTCTAGTTATGCTCAAGACCTACGCCTCAGCCTGAGGGATGATCTCCATTTTGCAGACTGCACCCTGATTTTTCTTAACCCAACAAAACTGGCTTTACAGAGTAACTTTAGGTCTTTCTTCCCAGTATTGTCTTTTATGGGCAGGTCAATATTTTTTCTTACCTGTAGAGAATTTTTAAAAGTTCCTTACAATTTTTTTTTAAAGTTCAACCCTGACTATTCCTGCTATATCTGTAATACAGAACTGAATTCACATAATCACCCAGGACAATTCCCCAACAGCTGTCTTCTATAATAATGCCCATGTTTAAATTTAGAAGTTTTTCATCTGTGTGTTTCTGAATATCATCTTGTCCAGTGTGCTGTATTATTTGTGCTGTAGGTGCTTACTGTGTGGTGATTTATCCTGGACATTGTTTTGCTTTTGTTTCTTCCATGGCAATGTCCCTTGATGTTCACAAATTATTAAAGTCTGTACAGACATTGTTATGAAACAGATGCACGTCCATTAAAACCTTGTTAGGAGATGTTATCATATTTCTTTGCACAAGTAATTAATTCAGGTTTGACTTACTGCTGCGATGGAAGGTGAAATCACTGCTCAAGGATGCAATGGTAAAGTCCCCTGCTTTTGAATTTTAAACTGACATTCCTGTGGCACTGGATTACCATCTGTGAGCTGGTTCACTGTCTGTCTTGCCTGGTGAAAGGCAGTAAGGATTTGGAGCTCATGTGCTGTAGCCTGAGATTCTTCATGGCAGGGTGGCCAGATGTCAGCTTTTCCTGGAGAAACAAATTGGTATACCCTGGCCTGGTCAGTCCTGGCAATGGTACGTGCCCTCTCATGCCTTCGTTCTGTATCACCTCACTTATATAGGAACATGATTAAGACAGAATGGTTTGTGGTGTTTTCAGGATGCTGGTATTTCCATATATCCGTGTCTGTAAGAAAACCAGTGTTACACTCAAGATGCCCATCATTACCTGAGGATATTGAATATTTGAATATCACTAAAAATCCCTAGTAGAGGAGAAGAAATAATTATGTAAAAACTCTTGTTCCCACTATATGGAAAAAAAAAATTATAGTTATTTGCACTAAGAAAAATTACTAAATCTATTGCTGAAAACCAAGGGGAAAGTATATACTCTTAGAGGTGGTTTTATTTCTTGGTCCTTTGTAGGTCTCAGCTTAAAATGTTTGAGTGCATTATTCAGGAGTGAGATGTGCTTATTAAGAACACTTTTCTACATTTTTGCTAGAACTGGTGTTCTGAAGGTCACTGTGCCCAATGCAAGTTGTGTTGCCAAGTTTCTTCTGGGGGCAGTGAACTGGGGAGAAGTTTTGGGGTTTGAGATCAGCATTTCAGCTTTATTAATTCAGAGGTTTTTACTTCCTTAATCTCCTTTGAGGTGCCAAGTTTTATTTAAAATCGGTATTCACATTAATGTTACACTGTGCTTAAATTCTGAATAAGAGTTAATCAACTTGAATAAATAAAGGCTTCTGGCCAGCTTCTGCGTTGACATTGATTTATAGTAGCAGCACGTTGCTGACAGATTCAGACAAAAGCAGGATTTATCTTTAAGTGACTGTAAGACTGTAAAAATATCAACAGAACAAAGCTGATTTTTCAGGGACAGAGTCCTGTGGTGGTATTCAGGTTGGGTCTGGCCTGGAGATTAAAAAATACTCTATGGCTAACTCATGATGGGACATCCTTTATTGCTAATGCTTTTACCTTTAATGCGAAGTTCTGTAGAACTATCCTGTGTGTGAGGATGAATCATTATGTATCTGGCATGCAAGAGAAAGCTAACTGACTCTAGAAGTGCTTGTTTCACCGCTAATTCATGCCACGATAAACATATTTTAATTTAATTTCTTTGAAGGGAAGCTGAAGCTGGACATCTAGGCATTGCTTTCTCTAAGCTATTCTCAGTGTGCCAAACCAGCAGTCAACAGATGTTGTTCAGTTCATTTTGGTTTGAACACTCTGAATGCCATTTGGCCCTACGCTAGAGAAGAAAAGCTCAGGCAGGGAAGCATTTTAAGAGATAAGAATGAACATGAGTTGTGTTTTTATTTTGTTTTTTTTTACACAAGAGGCAGAAAGGACAGAACAAACTTAATCTATGTAGTGTTAAACTCCAGAATCCACAGCCTGATTGCTTTGGAATTGCACTATGAGAGGTTCTCCTCGGTTGCAGAAGAGGGTAGGGATTGGGGAGAAGTAAAGCTTCAATGAGTAATGTTTGCTTGACATTTTTTGAGAGGGCAGTTTTTCCTCATTAAAACCAAAAAAAATCCAAGTGGGCTACTGTGTTAAATTAGTCGTCTTAGCTGATGGAAGTGAGTCATCAGCTGCTTGGTTAGTAGAGCTTGGAGATTTCAAGGGGGTGTCTTAGTGTGGGGAGCATAGAAAAGTTCTGTAATGGCATTTGTCAAAAAGGATGTTACAGATTTTATGATGGTTATGAAGAAAACAGGATACCGTAAGACTCCTCCACTCTCTTGGACTCTCTTAGGACCTTCCCTGCTGTAGCTTTTTTTCTACTTCTCCCAAACTACAAGTCTCAGCTGATCATGGAGCTGTCTGCTGGAGCTCAGCTTCAAGACAGCTTTCTTATTTCAGCTCTGTTGCTTGTGACTGAGCAGAAATGAAATCTGCTGTTATGGTACCAATTTCTTGTGTGCTTTAAAAAAGTTTCCATCATCATGTTATCAGTGAAAAGTACCATTTCCTAATTCTGCTTTTGTAACACCTTCAGGAGACAGCAGAGGACTTGGGAAAGCAAAATGGAAAATACTCTGTCTCTTTCTTAGCTATAAGTGAGATAAATTAAAACTTCTGAAGTCAGACTAGCTAAGAATATATCTGCCTTTTTTTCATTGCAGTATACATGAAACTTGAGATCTGAACCTGCTATGACTGACCCAGACGTCCTCACTGAGGTCCCAGCAGCTCTCAAACGCCTTGCCAAATATGTGGTGCGTGGCTTTTATGGCATTGAACATGCTTTGGCTCTGGACATTCTCATCAGGAACCCCTGTGTGAAGGAAGAGGACATGTTAGAGCTCCTGAAGTTTGATAGGAAGCAGTTGCGAGCTGTCCTCAACACCCTCAAGGGTGACAAGTTCATCAAATGCAGGATGAGGGTAGAGACGGCTCCAGATGGCAAAACCACCCGTCATAACTACTACTTCATTAACTACCGCCTGCTGGTCAACGTGGTGAAGTACAAGCTGGACCACATGCGGAGGAGGATTGAGACCGACGAGCGAGACTCCACCAACCGCGCCTCTTTCAAGTGCCCCATTTGCTTCAGCACCTTCACAGACTTGGAGGCCAACCAGCTGTTCGACCCCAGGACAGGTAAGAGCACAGATTAACAGAATGCCCTTGCTCTCTCCTTTGTCATGCCAGTGCTGGACTTTAAGGGGACAGACTCTTAGGCTAACTCTTTTGAGCCTGGCCGGAGATGGAGGACACTGTTTCTGCAGGTGGTAAATATCTGAGTAAAATATAGAAGTGCTGCAGATTGTTGCTGTGACCTAAACAGTCATATTCTGTTGCCCTGCTGGTAGTTGGTTTGGTAATGGATGCAGCAGACATACAGTCTGTAGAGACTGCCTGAGTGACAGGCAATAGAGAAATTGAGGTCTTGTCACAATCAGTTTCAAGGGTGGATAATGCAGTCTGTCCTTGTTGGAAGCTGGTGGCTTTTCAGTGTAATCTGCTCTTGCCTGTAAATTGTATGACTTACTGGTAGCTTGTGGCAAAGAGGGCTTATAAATAGAGCTGACTTTGATATGCAAAAAAATTTGTAATTTAGAGATGGTCATGCAAGGAGGGAGTTGTTACTGTTCAATTTTCTTCTAGCCAGTTCATTATACTGCACAACCTTGCTTCCCTAGTGAAAACTAGTCTTAGGAATGTTAATAGAAATTAATTACAAACTTCCTGTGGCTGGGAGTAAACAAGATTCTTTTTCAAGTGTGTGTGTCAGTGGAGGTGTCTGTCTCTCATGCATATGAAATAAGAATCTTTTCTGGGTGTCACTGTGTACAGGGGCACTCCAAATACTTTGTCTCTTCTGTGCTAGGGAAGAGAAGGAAGAACAACCTGCACCTGATGAGATCCTATTTTGCTAGTCTAACCTAGGGCTGTTTTGTGAGGAAGGCAGGGAGAAGGGTCTGGGTTAGTTTCTTTACTTCTTAATTTTTTCCTTTTGAATTTTTTGTCCTGATCTTGCTTTTCCCAGAAAAATAAAAGAGCAAGAGTCAGGTGGGCTCTCAGAAACATTAGAATGTGGAACTTTGTGTCAACTACTGTAAAAACATGTAAAACTGTTACTGTAAAACTGTAAAAATTCATTGTTTAGTGGTTTTGAAGCTTTTAATCTAGGGTTGCATCAGATGGCTAATCTGCTTTGGAGAAGGGCAAATGCCCAGCAGGTGTTCAGCTTGAGTTGTGGGTTTTTTTTTTTTTTTTTTTTTCTTTCCTGCCTCCAAAGATCAAGGGCTGTGAAACTCCTTTTACTTGAGCAACTGTGAAAATGACATTTAATACTAGAGAGGCAGAATCTCTTAAGTGGAATAATGATTGTTGCTGTCATTGGTGCAGTTCTCCAGTAGAAGTTGCTCCCTCATGGAGCCCCAAAGCCAGCAGTGCCAACACAGATTTTCTGTGCTCACCACCAAGGATAGAAAGTACACATGCTCCCTACAGTGATGATTATCTGTAGCAGCTACAATTGTGGGTGTGAGGCTCAAGTGGAACAGTGCTTCAGTTTGCTTCAGCAGGGAGAGAGCAGAGAACCCGTGTAGAAAGCAAACATAGGAGGGAGTGTGAGACTCTCAGCCTGAGGGGACCTGTAACACTTGTGGGTGAATCCTCTCAGCCTGTTGTGGGTGGTGAGTTCCAAGAGCAAAGAACTGGTTGTTGAGGAGATGCAGAAGACAATAATGCTGGGATTTGGCTTTGACAGCAAGGCCTGTGTTTCAGGAGCTCATGAGGTCAACCAGGGGTTTGTTTGCAGTACAGGCAGTAGCCACCTTCACAGTGCAAAGTCATTCACTGGCACACGGAGCGTTTTGCAGGTCTGCTGGTGGAAAGAAAGGTTTGAGTGCTGCTTTGCCAGCAATTGGGTTCTCTCAGTATTAATGCAAATAACAAGATAGTTTACCTTCACTTACTATCTATAAGAATATGCCTGTCTAGAATTTATGTATGTTCTGTTTCTCCATGTATAACTTTTAAGTCAATGATAGCTTTATCTAGATAGTGCTTGATGATACTGTTGTTTCTCAAGAGCTTTTACAAGAAATACCAGTTTGAAAATGGTTCTTCAGTTACTGTTAAGAAAGGCTCATACTGTCTTCAAACCATGAGATAGCTGCTTGTTTCCATTCCAGGTAAATAAGTGGGCTGTTTTGATGTGGGTTTTTTTGTTTGTTTGTTTAGGGGAGGCTGGTTTTGTGCGTGTTTTTTTAGTTTGTTTTTGGGGGGGAGGGTCTTTTTGGTTTATTTTGTGAGAATGGCTGCTTTATATTGCAGTAGATTGTGTTGTTTGTCTGTATTTCTTGTTCTGCTGGAATCTATATTGGTAAAGAACTTGAGATGCCTTTGGATCTCCCACAGAGGGAGCTCATGAGGGCAAGGCATGTAGAGGACCAGGGTTTATCAGATGGTGGATAGCTGTCCTTTTCCAAGCATGTCTTTAGCCCTTATCAGCTCTCTACGTAAACCTCTCCAACTTGTTGAAACTCATGGCAGTACAACTGCTGAAGTGTAGGTGAAAGCCACATGAATTTCAGTCACAGTTGACCTGAGCTGCTCCTGGTCTGCAGCCATGTTGATGACATTTTCTAAAGTAAAAGGCCTGTAGGGCCAAAGTTTGTTGGTCTGTAGAGCAGGCAGAGAAGGTGTCTTCTGTGCTAGTCTAGACCAAGCTGCAATCTGTTGTTAAAAGACGTCCTGTTTCACTGGCTGCTTCTTGGCTTCTTGTTCTTGTCATTCTGGGGATGGTTTAGATGTCCTGTGTTTACTTCTGCTTCTCTCTCTTCTTCCCTGGTTAAAAATCAAATGCAACTCTGAGGAATTGTTATAGAATGAAAGCAGGGTTAGAAGAGGAGGTTATTGCTTTTGCCCGTCCTTATTAGTGTGGGTAAGGAGGTTTCCAGAATCTCTTCATGCCTGTAGCTGTGCTATCAAAATTTGTGAAATAATAGTGCTTGTGAAGAGCAGGTCCATAAGGTGGATCTGCAGTACTCTTTAATTTTTACCACAGCGTCTGTGTCTGTTTTGACTTTTGCAGGGGTCTGTTTCTTAGATGTTACTGGTTGTCAAATGGAGACTTTTTCAGCTCTCTGCCTGACTCCGTTTGTGAATAGCTTTGAAACAAACTGAAACGTGTATTTTCTTTTTGAGAGATGGTTATTGATGGTTTTGGAAGGTGGAAATGTGTCTGCTTCAAGAAAATAATTGATAGTAACAAGGATGTGTTTTCAGGGCACGAAGGTATAGATGTGCTTTTGTTGCTGTTCATTGAATTTATTTGGAAAAATATTTTCCTACTCTGTTCAGAGTGTGCCTCTAAGATAATTTTAAATGTATACTTAAAATTTCAAATGTTACTTTGAGACTATGATCTCTTTGCTTTTAAAAGTATTATATGATTTTTCTCAATCGCTTTTTCTGCCATTTCAACCCAAAAAGCTCCAAAACCTTAATATGCTGTCAGGGGTTGAACAAACACTGTCTGATACTTGTAGGAAGTTCAAGGACAGGAATAGTGCAATATTAAAGAAAACATCAGACAGTGGAAGTCACGGTGATGAAAAAACTTGAATTTTGCTGCTGCTTCAACTGACAGAGGGATCTTTTGAAAATGAAAAGAAACACACGTTGTGTTGGAGGAGTCGCTTGGTTGTATGACTGGTGAGTGCCTGCCAGCTCTAAGCACGGTATCCTCAGGTCCTGAGTGTTAGTCCCATCTGCTCTGAAGAGCTTGAGCAGATCTCCAGATACCACACTTTCTCCTCAGTGGCAGTTCTTACTGTTGCCTCCAAAGAAGTGCTATCAGTAACTTCTGCTTTGAGAGGCAAAGGGCTTGGACACAGCAGGCTTTTATTTTGAAAAAGTTTGCTGTGGAAACTTGTAGCGAAGCTCAGAACTTTCTGAATTCACAGGGGGACAGATCTGTGGTTTGCCTCTTGACCTGGCAGTGACTTTGAGGGGAATTGGTGCAGGCTGGGTTGTTGCAGGCTGGGTTGTTACAGGCTGAGTGGGCAGTTCTCACCTGCTTTTGTGTTTGGAGATCTACAGAAAGAAAACCACCAGTGCTGTATGAATTAAAAGCCTTAGTACTAGCCTTGTGTTTCAGATGGAATGACTGAGAAAGGAAGAGGGTTGCACTTTTCCTAGATCCTAATATAAGCACCTGAAATACAGATCGTTGCCTTTCACTTGTGCCATGATCTGCTGTCTACCTGTGCTCTGATAGTTCATCATTCTTCTGTGTGATGTGATGAAGCCTCATGCAGGTAGAAAGCTGCAGCCATTCCCTTAAAGGAGTGAAGAGCTATCTCTTGAGGTAGGGATGTGCAAGGAAGACTTCAGTTAAGTAGCAGTAAAAAAAAGAGAGACTTTAAATGCATGCTGTGAATAACACTGCCAAATTCTCTCTATTCCCAGATCTATGCTGACTGTGGACACTGACATGTAAGGGGCATTGGATTTTCAAGTGTTTCACCTAGAGATAGGATGTTACTTCATTAGGCTCTTACATAGACCTGTGGAAAGAATTTTATTGTCTGTTCTTTTAAATGTAAAAACTACAGAAACATGGTTTCTGTAGGCCAATCCCTGAACTTGCAGAGCAATCTAAACAGCATGATACCATCTTGTGGGTTTGATTTAAAAATTTAAATATTGGAGAATTAAATATGCACCAGTCTGTTCTGCATAGTGGGGGGGGGAGGGACAGGAGAATCTGCATTGTCTCACCCAGCAGAGGGAGCTGTCTTCTTTTCTCTGTACCCATGGACTTGGATGGATTCATTTATGGAATGTCACAAACCTGGAAATTAGGTTCATGGATATGTGTTCTGGAGCATGATTATGGCTAGGGGTGGTCTCTCTGGTGTGTATCCTGTCTTCTTACCCTCATCGTATTTGTAGGTCTAGTGTTGTGTTGGAGTTGACTGTCAAATTCAAGGTCAATTTGAAAGTAAGAATGTGACTAGAAACTGCAAAAGGGATAGTGGGGTTGAAATGGAGGAGTGACAGAGATGAGATCCCGCAGTGCATCACGCTGTCATTCAGCCCTGCATTTCCTTAGGCATTCTAAATACCAAACTGTACTGGGATACCAGTGCAGCAGGTGAATTTTATCTTAGAAAATATAAGGCTAGATGAAATAGTTTTTCCTCTGTTCTATTCTGGCTTTGCAATATATTTTTTTATGCAGTCTTTTGTTCTTTCACTTCTGTTACCGTGAGGAAAAATCTTGCTGTTAACATGAAATTGTAATTACAGTGGGTCTGTCTGATGTACATCTACACGTGAAGTGTCCTCACCATAACATTCAGTTAGATAAGACCTGAATAATAGCAGAAAGAAAAGGATGGAAGGTGAGTGGGTAATGTGAATCAGGAAGATGATGCTGTTGGGATGTTCTTAATTGCAGTTGTAATCACTGGAGTCTTTTGTTGTTATTGGAAATCATAGCAGCTAATTACTTGTCTACTCTTTGCCCTCCCACAGCTTGCTCTCGGTTTGGTGAATGATATTTGGATATAGCTATCTTCATGTTCCTGAAGATGCACTGTAGTAGAAACATACTATGCCTCTGGATCCCTATCTTATCCTGTGTGCTGGTAGGAAGTTAAATTTGGGAAGAACAGACTGAAGGTGGCAATATCAGTTTTACAGCAGGGAAGACGACTTGAATTTCACTTTAACCTCGCTTGTTTTACTGTCAGCCTCTTGCATGCCGTTTGTGTACTCCATAACAGAACTGCACAGAACGTGTTCAGAGGCTGACTTTTTGTACCTGTCACAAGGCACCTTATATCACGTTCAGACTGCCTGTATGCAGCTGAGCATTTGTATGGTTTGGGCCCTGTTACTGAGGTTAGAAATTTGACTGGTCTTTGATTTTTTTGCTTTGGTCTTGCATGCTGACTCCTAAAGCTACTGCCTTTTCTTCTGAGTGCTCAGCTTCTCACTTCATCCCCAGTGAGCTATTCAGAACACATTTGTCTTCTCTTCTTGTTTTGAATTTCCACTTCCTCAGGCAAATTCTACACTAGCTTCAAATCTTCCTCCTCTGATTTAAATTACTTTTGAGCCTGTCCTATCTGTTTTGTTAATTTTTTCTTATGCTTCCTCTTTTCCCTTTTTTTTTGCTTTGCCTTTTCTTGTGGAGCTCATATGTCCATTTTCAGTACATCTCTTTTTGTGTCCTGTCCCTTCCAGCAATTAGAAAAAATAAATTGCTTAGAGCTGTGTTCTATATATTCACACTATATATTCTATCCCATTTTAACTTTATGCTGTTGGTTCTTGTCCTTTAGGTTCAGTGATTTTCAGAGCAGGCATTCTGAATAGCTTTGTCTACCATATACTGCTATGCATGTGCTATATGATGTTGCTGCTACAACAATTTCCATCTTTTTACCAGCCAAAATTGTGACTTAAAAAGTCTTTTTGTAAATTGACACACCAGAAACTTCTCTTGAAAAAGAAAGGATTCAGAGCAGTTCTGTTTTGAACAACTTCAAGTTCTGTGAAGATTTGTTTTTTGAATTGTTGTTAGCTTTCCAAGTGCATGTAAACTCATCAGTGTGATTTTTCTTGACTTTACAGGCACATTTGATTTGTCTGTACTGCCACTGAGAGTTTTTGGCGAACACCAGCAGAAGGAAACTGCCCGTGCTCTGCTTAGTTTTTCTGCTTCTCTTCAAATTTCTGGCAAAAGCTCCAAGAGCATTCCTGTCAGCTTTACTCTGCTTCAGCTTGATAAGACCTGGAGCCACAGGGAAAGGAAAACTGAGAAAAACATATCAGAATTAATGCAGGTTTTTCTAGAAGTAAGAATATTCTTTAGAATGACTTAAAAAGGATGTATAGGTTACATCTGTAACTTGAACTTATTCCCTTCCGGTTGGACACCCTGTCTGAAAAATAACCAGCTAGTCTAACCACAGATCTCAGCTTGGTGGAGAATTGGGTGAAGGTAGAGTTAGAGCCTGTGCTAAGCAGAACATCAGACTGGAGGTTTGTAACTCACTGGAGTAACTCAGCAAAGCCTGTAGAGTGCTGGCTGGTCACCTCCTTGTATTCCACATTGACTTCCTGTTGATGTGCTGTCTCTCTTAGGTTAGAAAAAAGTATCTGATAAATACGTGCCCTTGACTTGAAGTATTTATACCTTTTCTTTTTTTTTTTTTTTAAGTCTACAAAGGACATTTTTTTATTAGAAGTGCAGGAAATAATTGCCCTTCAAGTAAAGGTTATCACTTTAACTTTTCTCTTGGCCTTGCAAATTGAAATAGATAACATCAAGAACATCTCTGTAAAATCTGTGAATGTTGCTAAGCCACTTCATAGAATCATTAAGGTTAGAAATGACCTTGAAGATCATCAAGTCCAACCATAAACCCAACACTACCATGACCATTAACCCATGTCCCCAGGGGTCATATCTACACGTTTTTTGAACACCTCCAGGGATGGTGACTCCACCACCTCCCTGGGCAGCCTGTTCCAATGCCTCACTGCTCTTCCAGTAGAGAAATTCTTCCTAATATCCAATCTAAACCTCCCCTGGCACAACTTGAGCCCATTTCCTCTTGTCCTATTGTTAGTTTCTTGGGAGGAGACTGACACCCACCTCACTACAGCCTCCTTTCAGGTAGCTGCAGAGCTCAATAAGGTCTCCCCTCCGCCGCCTCTTCTGCAGACTAAACAATCCCAGTTCCCTCAGCCACTCCTCATCTCCTCATAAGACATGTTCCCCACACACCCTTCACCAGCTTCATTGCCCTTCTTTGGACCCACTCCAGCACCTGAATACCCTTCTTGCACTGAGGGGCCCAAAACTGAACACAGTTTGATAATGATTTATTTGTAATGATGAAAGTTGGACTGCAGCATTCCCATCCTTTACTCTAGTAACTTGCTGTTGTTTTGAAACTGCATCCTTGATCACACCATCTGCAAAGGAAGCCATCCTTTTAGGCAGGGGTGCCTGAGTGGGACTGGGAGCTCATGGAGAGCCCTGTTACTTGCCTTGCACTCTCGCTGCTATCGGATGCAGCTCGAGAGTATGTTATGTTGGCTCAGTTGGTATTTTGGCATCGTCTTCCTGGTTGATGTTAAAAAAAGTTCTTTAATTCCTAATGAGCTTTGTTTGGATGCTCCCTCTGTCCAGTTGTGTCTTTCTCTACTTGCTGTCTGGCTTAATTTATCCACAGTAAGACAGGAGGAAGAGCTCTGTCAGCTCAGAGCCGCTGAGGTTGTTCATATGAGCTGGAGCAGAAATAGCTTTTACTGAGAAGAGGAAAGGATTCCTCTCTTCCAATTTTATACTGAATATGTATTAAATCATCTGGTGCTTCTGAATGATCAATAATTTGATGTGTCTCTTTTTTTTTAATGTTTAATTTACCTTTGCAAGAGAAATATCTTTGAATGCCTGAATGTTCTGTTACAGTGTTTTTAATTTAGTTGGGCTAAAAATGATGTGCACTCTGAGATGAATGAGCAACTTGGTGTTCCTCTAGATAATATAAAGTGGTTCTGAAGGTGTTGGGGTTTTTTTCCCCTTCTTTTTAAGATGTCAAATGTTAAATTACTCCCTGTCTCTAATTGCAAACCTAGGCCAGCAGGAAGGGGAAACTGTAGCACGAAATGTAGATTAATGTTGTTGTGAAATGCAGAAGCAAATTTGGTTGATATCTTTTAAATTTTCTGGAGTTTGCTACCTGCGCTATGCCCAAGAAATAAATATGTATAGGCAATTCCACGTATACATTGCAGGCTGTGACCAAGTTGCTGTTTCACAACTGAGTTATAGCACTGCTATGCCCTTAGAGCACCTTGCATGCCTCATTCTCCACTGATAACCTGCTGTGGCCCTCTGGCAGAGCTTATTAGCTTGTATCCCATATCCCATGTATCTTGCTCTAGAGAAATGTATTTTAAACTGCTGACTGGGCCCCATGACTGTCTTTATATAGCTGTACTGGGTCCTTAGCCAGGAAAAGCTAGTGCCTTTTTTGTTTTTCAGATGGAGATCAGAGTAATACATCAAGGTGTGTTTTCTCCCAGAGTGGTGTCAGGGTAGAAGTTACAGGTCGAAGTGTGTCCATGCCATACTGAAATACATCTTCCAGTGCACACTGCGGGTCCTCGTGCTTGCCCGTCTGAAGGGGTCTTTTGGGGATGTATGTAGAAGTCCTGAAAACATTACTAAGCTGTGTATACAAACTCTAGAAGATGAGTGAAAGGTGCCCAGAATGGTTTATTGAAGTGAGTTCTATGGTTATGTGAGTCCTGATTTACTTGGTTTGAGTGTTAGGAGCTTTATAGTATGTGTTTTGAGGATGGAAAGTAGGTCCTCTACAGGGAGAAGTAGAAATTGTAACAACTTGAACAGTAAGATGTTCGAGTGCACCATGCAAGGTCAAGCGTTCCAAGTTCATCTGCTTCTTGTTAAAGAACATACCTTCTCAAGTGGGCCTAATTTTCAGTATGTCTGGTGGAGTACTTCTGTTCCTAGATCTTTTTTCCAATGAGAGTAACCTGATGAAAAGCAGTTGTGACAGAAGAGCAAAATCTCTTACTATTGAGGGACAGGAAGGCAAGGGAGGAGAGTCTTTCTCTTGCCAGTCTTGTAAACTACTTTCAGTTTGGTAGTTTGTGGTAGTGGTTTGTTTTGTGGTTTTGTTGTTGTGGGTTTTGGTTTTTTTTTTCTTTTGTTGTTGTTGTTGTTGTGTGAAGTGGGGTTTTTTTGGTTTGGGATTGTTTTTGTGGGTTGGTTTTGGGTTGTGGGGTTTGGTTCTGGGTGGGTTTTTTTGTGTGTTTTTTTGGTTGGGGTTTTTTTTTTTTCGTTGTATGTTTTTTTCATTTAGCTTTTCACGCTTGAATGCGTTGTCATTTGCTGTCACGTATTGAAAAGAAGGTCAAAGTTGGTCCATATTGCCACTTAATCCTCTACTCAAGGTGTACATTTGAACCTTGATCTGAGAGTTTGGACAAATACCCTTTTCCACTAATATGTTACATTGTCTGAAAAATTAACAACTTCCCCTCTGGCAGCATTCAAGCTGTTCTTTCTGTTAACATGTCAGTTCAAACCAGTTTCCCAGCTTAACAGGAAATATCAGTTCTATGAATGAGTGAGAAAGAGGAGGTTTCTCTAGCAAGCTGATAAATTGTGCTGCAGGAGCCCAAATGAGGTTGGTTTGTGCTAGCCAGTTTTCACAATAGCCAAGTATTGTGAGGGTGAAGTTGCTTGCAGGAGCATGCCAAGTGAAACTGCTGCAGATGCCCTGATGCAAATGCTTGATAGCTGGCAGTAACACCATCCCCCATCATGCCAAATGTAGACATTTTGCAGTTGCCATCCACATGTACCCTGCCAGCACACAAAATCTGCTTTTTAATTTACAAGAATAAGAACTGTGTCCCCACCAGATTCAATCTGGTTCTTAAATGTAGCGGATGGGTTTGAGGTTACCAACACCAATCTCAAATTCAAAGCAGTATTGAAGTTTAATACAAAGTTGCTGGTTCCTTCTGTCTTGTGTGACATTTTGGGGTGAGAAGTTCGACAGTTGGTTTTCCCAAAGAGTGGCAAACTGCTGTGAAGCTGCATGCACGTCAGTGTTGTAGATAAAGGCGATGCCAGTGTAGTGTAGGGAGAAATGTAGGCACAGCATTTGGGAGACTTGTCCAGAGGTTTGAGTGGATTGCAAAATTAGGAAGAGAAGCAAATGTTGGTTGTCTTCTGTTGAGCTACAAGAGAGCTTGATCTTCCACTGTGTCTGAAGGTATTGGATGTTTCAAAAGGTTAGGTGTATGAGTTGGGATATTGTCTTAGAGATACTCTTTCTGAACCTGGGACACATGGCCTAGAAGGCAGCCAACTCAAAGGATGTGTACTCTGGTCATTCTACTTAAACAAAGCCTGATATGCATGCTTGTGGCAGAGAAACTCTTGAAAAAAAGAGAGCAGGAGGAATACAAGTGCAGATTCTTCTAGAGAGTCCTTTGCCCACAAGCTTTGCTTTCCTTAATCAGAAGTGCAGATAGCTTGGTGTACATCCAAAACTTGCACAACTGAAATGAAGAACCCACAGTACACACCAGTGTTGAACAGTTTTACATGTAAAGTATTTGAAGGGACATAAATGTTCCACAAACAATATTGTTCATGCTATTTCTCGCTAGCTGTGTTTTCTGAGGAATAGGTGCAATTTTTTCTTGAGTCTCATTACAAAATAAAGCTAAAAATAAGGTAAGGTTTATTTCATTAAGCATGCTGCTGATCAGTTATAAGCTATGAACATTAAAATTTTGATCTGAATTTTTTGAAAGTTTAATATTCAAATCTGTAAGTTCTTTCTGATACTAACCTGTCATTTTAAATAGTATAAAATTCTTAATTTCTGTTCCTAAAATAGAGGAAAAAAAAAACAAAAACAAGCCCTGTGAGCCCCTCTTTCATCACTATAGAGCTGCTCATAAATATATATTGTCACAGTAGTTTTCAATCTTGCTTTAACCATTCTAGTGGTTCAGTGTCACCCCCATCACTGACTTAATGAGACTATTTTGCAGCATAGAAGATTTTCTCAGGAGAACTTTATCCTGTTGCACAGAACTTTTATCTTTCACTTTTGGAAGTAATTATTTTTCTCTCAGCATTCACACCCTCCCCACCCCCCCAAGCTATGGGCTGAAATTGAAACAAAAGAGCAAAACTATTCTGGGAGTCTTCATATTGACACTCCCTTGGTCCTCGGGAGGTTCAGGTTCAAGATCTTTTTTTCTCCTGTCATATATTGGTCAGTGTGCTTCTTATTCATTCTAATTGCACTCCTTTTTAATTAAAATACTGTTCCCCTGCCCATGCTCCTCCAAAAAGGGGCAGGGGAAGAATTTTTCTGTTAATAAAATAAAAAGAAGCATTTGTCCTGAATGTTTATTCTGTTAAGGTCTCAACATGTACCAGAAATAGCTAATATTTGAAGAAAGAAATTCTATCGAGCCATATTGGCTATGCAGATAAAAGAATTAATGATTTTGCTGCTGGAGGATCAAGGGTTTTTTTCCATCTAAAGGTAACAAGCTTTTTTGCTTGAAAAATGTAAGGTCTGGGAAGGAAGAGGAAAAGGAAAATGGAGAGATTAGGGGATAGCAAGTGCAAGACAATATTCATTTTAGAAGGTAAGTAAACAGTCCACTGCTCACTAGCATGTGCTCTTCAGGGAGAGGCAACAATAACAAGAGGCATGAAACCTACTTGGTGAAGATTTGCATTTCAAAAGGGTTGGCAAGGCTTTTTAATTCCCTCCACCGGCGATGGCCAGGAAAGGCATTTCGTCAGAACACAGCATCCTTTCTTCAATGATTAAAGGAAATCTGGGTGTAGGAAGGAAATAGGCAGCTGCTTTGGCAGAACAGGAGGAAGCTCAATAATACAAAATCGCTCTGATAATGCCAGCCTAAAATTGCATCATGGAAGAATTTTTCTTCTTTGGAGTCAAAAATTTTCTTTCTCCTGGGCTGTTGAATGGTTTTATTCTTAATCTCCTGCTCGTTCCTGTAGACTTAACTGTGGCTAATACAAGTTCTTTAGCTGTGCTTACAGGTGGAGCTAAGGCAGGCTGTATTGTTTTGATTACCTTTGCTGTTAGTCTGAAACGGTGTGATCCAGTTTACTGAGTTCAGGCTGAAAAAAAAAAAGAGTTAAATTACTCTGTTTCCGAAAATATTGACAAGTAGATAAATGCATTTAACAATTTTGCTGTAGGACTTGAGTACATAAACTCTTATGTCTGTTACTATGGAAATACTCCAATCCTGTAGTTTTAAGTTGCAAAGAGAAGATTAGCAACTTCTGAATGAAATTCACTGGGATCTTGCCACTGATGGCCTGCTTTTTAATTTCTGCAATAATTGTACTGAGCTGGTGAAACTGTAAAAAGAGGTTTGCTTGTCTACCCTCAAGCCTAAAGAGAAGCAGATGTAGGATTTTATAGTGAGTGGAGGGCAAGGGTGTAACCAGACCATAAAAGACAAAGCATTAGGTGATTTGTGATGCTTCACACAAGCTGAAATGGAGAGATAGCAATCTCCCTGGTTCTCCCTGCTTTGTGAACAAGATCACAGAAATATATGATTATTGTTGGGAACAGATCACATCAATTTGAGAAACAAACAAATACCCACTTTTTTTGTCATATGAGAAGTAGTAATTATATGGGTTGATTTGTATATATGTGTTAAAACATTGATGTAAAATCTTCATAATGTCAGAGAAGCTGATGAAGGGAGAGGAGATCATACTCACCTGCTGTATGTGATATCAGCTAATACTTTGGGCTGGTTCTGTGCTTGGCTTGATCCTTTTGGGGATTTTAAAGTATTTAACTTGAGATCTGTGTGTGCTCAGCACACAGTCAAGCTGCTTACTATTACCAAAACATTTTTGTGTGATAACTGAACATTGGATGTCCAGACTGGTTTGTTTTTGCTGAGGAGTGAGTTCCTTAGTCCTGCCTGTAGTCCTTCCTCTCAGCCGATCTTGCCACTGATAAATGCTTTGGTGTTTCATCTTAATCTACCAGGAACTGAAAGTTAATGACCCACAGAAGCAGTAACTTGTAAAGCAGACAGGAACTTTCTGCTTTAAAGTAATGAAAGTGGCTGTGCTCCTTGGCAGTTTGATATTTGGTTCCAAAATGTAATCCTAATTATCATCTGAATCTGTAGTATGCATTTGGGAATCTGAGAGTTGAGGATGTGCCACCTTGTGTGTTGTCAGGACTGCAGTGGTTAGAGTTTAATGCAGGGACAAACAGCTTCAGTTGTGGAGCTGGAGAAGATGTGGCTAAGTCTGAGCTTGACCTGTGCCCACATCAGGGTTCAACTTTTGGATCCTCCCAAATGTTCCTTGAGTGGCTGTGTCATTTAGGTACCACAGGAGAAACTTGCAGGTTGACATAGTGAGCATGAACTCGAGATCCCCCTTCTACTCCATACTCATGGCTTTATGACTTACTACTTAGGCTTTCCATCTTCAAGATGGGAAATGTATAACACCTTTTCTTCACACTTGCTTGATTTGTCTGGTTAGACTGACAGCTTTAGAAGCAAAATTTTTCTTACCAAGTATTTTTTGCAGGTCTCCAATTCTGTGCAGCTCTGAGCCTCTTTGTCCCATGCGAGTAAGACTGATGCCTTAGAAATACCATTGAGTCTCTGCTAATCTTTAGCACTGTTACAAAATTTCAAATTTATACTTTATACTTAACTAGAAGACAATTATAAACCAATATTTATTAATTTCTGAGGTTCTTCTGTCTTTCTCTCTTCTCTTGGATATAAAGAGACTTTGTTACGCTTGGTGAAAATGAATCTTTTATACCCAGCTTCTCCCTCTTCGGAGTACAGGTGATGGGTTATATCACAAACTCAGGTTCATTTGTGCACTGCTGTTCTGCCTCTGAAGGAGAGGCATAAGAGCTTGTTCCTCTTAACTCCTTGTTATTTGAATTTTATTAGCTCACTTATATCAAATCTGGTAGAAAACCAAGTTAAATCTGTGCACAATACATTTCTAACAGCAAGATGGCAATTTACCTTGGAGTTGTGCCAGTTCTGCCTGCTCGGATAGAGGCATTTGTGGTACCAGGCATGAGTGCGTGCTTAAGGAGAGGGAAAGCAAAAGCAAGTAAACAGCACGGCAGGCTTTCTATTTGAAACTCCCTGTGAGAGCTGAGAGATTTGCAATTAATGGCCGTATGTTTGTTTATAATCAGTTTTGAAAGGAGCATTAAGACCCTGTAAGCTTCTGAATGCTGCGAGACAGGAAATCGGTTTGGGAAATCTGTGTCTGAGAGTTCATTTATGTAGCTGTTTTTTCTTCTCAGATCACTGCCTGTATCTGAATTTGTGCAACAGACTTTTCAAATATGCATTTGCTGATTTTTTGTTTGTTTAGGCTGTATAAAATCACTTTCTTTAATGTAATGGCAGTGTTTACTTACAGATATGCTATATAGTTTCTCAGTGTCAAGACTCTGATTCCTCAACTTGTGATGACTTTTCATTTAGGAACTGCTGTCAGCTGCAATGCATAATCCTTTAATATATTTTGTGATATGCTTTTTCCTTTCAGAGTATAGCTGTTAAATCTTGGAGTTGGTATCTTACTCAGAAGTTACCTTGTTTGAGACTATCCCTAGTGGTACAGTCTCAAGTAGAGGCACTCACTTTGATCTTGCTGGTGTAGGTCCTTGTAAGTGTCCCAGTACTACAGTGTCTCAACAGTGATAGGACATAGTGTTTTCATACCTGTTCTGCCATTCCAAGGTGTCTCTATAAGGCTCACAACTATCTTCTGTAGGCAGTGGAGAAGGTAAGGCACCAGTATGGGTGAATAATGTAAAAAGTATGATGCTTTGAACTTTACTAGACATCCTTTTGTTGACTGCTGGCAATTTCTCTAGTTTATAAAGACAATTTTTCATTCTGATTGTCATCTGTCCAGAATTTGCTGCCTTTTCCAATTTTGTCTCATTAGTCCATTGTATATAAAATTTGACAATGAAAATCTTTAGTGCAAAGTATGAAATAGAAGTGAACCAGGACAGACCCTTGAAATGCCTTCTAAGGCTGGCAGTAAACCGTGATTTTTTCTAAAAGTATTGTTCTCCACCAGCTATGCAATAATTTTCTGATAAATTTATCAGGACTGTGTTTCTTTAATTTGCTGATGAGCATATTTAACAGTTGAACATCCTCCCCTTCCCCAATCAAAATAGACTGCTTCTCATTTTTCCCATTATGCTTTAACGTCTCCAAAACTTAACACTGGCCTCACTTTTTTTTTCTGTAATAACTCCTATTTCTGCTCAGCTCCGTCTGTACAAGTAAATTATCTTCCATGCTTTGCCCTCCACCAACATCCAGTTTTCCTGGAGTGTGTTGTTGTTGTGGTTTGAGCCCGCCCATCTGGCAACAAAGCAACCACACAACTGCTCCCTCACTCCTACCCACCTCCAGTGAGATGGGGAGGAGAAAGTACAGCAAAAGGCTTGAGGGTCAAGACAAAGGACAGGAAGGACACACTCACCAGTCATGGTCCCAAGCAAGACAGACTTAACTTTGGGAAACAAAATCAATTTAATTTTATCAAAACCAGCACCAGTTTACCAATTGAGTCAGGGTAGGACGGTGATAAATACAACCAGATCTTAAAAATTCTCTCCCCTCACTTTTCCCTTCTTCCCATGCCCAGGTCTGCTGCCTCCTCACCCCAGCAGCAGAGGGGGACAGCAGGGAATGGGGTTTGTGCTCAGTCTGAGACACTTCCATGTTGTTTCTACTTCTCATTCCTCCTCAGGGGAAAACTCACAGTCCTCCCCAGCAGCAAGGTGGTGTCCTTCCCACAGCAGGCAGTGCTCCACAGGCTTCTCCAGCTAGTGTGAGACTCCTTCCATGGGCTGCCCACCCTCCCAGGCAAGTGCAGACTTCCCTCAGAGTCATGGACTCCTTCAGGAGCAGTCCTCTGCTCTGGTGTGGAGTGTCCTCCACAGGCTGCAGATGGGATTCTTCTCCACTGTTGATCTCTAAGGTCTTAGCCAGTCACTGCACCATGGATCCAAGGAGGATGACTGCTCCCATGTACCTCCCTGGCTCCTTCCTCACTGACCTGTGTCTACATGGTTGTTTCTTTCAGGTCCCATTCCTCTCCCAAACAAAAGAACTCTTAAAAGAACCCACTCAACAGGTTTTCCTCCTCTTAAATATATTATCATCGAAGGGGCACTGACTGGCTTGCCCTTGGCTAGAGGCAGCTCTGACTTGGAGCTGAGGAAGCTTCTGAAAACTTCTTACAGGAGCCTTGTCAGTAGCTCCCTTCCCCTCTACCGAAACCCTGCCAAGCACAAACCCAACACGGTTATGAAGTGTATTCACTAACAAAATGATCTGTGAGTTTCAGTTCTCCACCCCTCCCCAAATCCTGAGTGCCAGTTACAGGGATCAGTGCCTTCACAATTGTTTTTCACTGCATTAACTCGGGGTAAATGCTGCTCCTCACTAATGCTGTTCCTCACTCATCTGCAAGAGAGGAGATAATGTTCTTGGGAGAAGAGGATGGAGGAGAAAGGGCCATCTGCAGCAGTCTCCAGAGTGCAATGCATGCAAAGCTATCCATGGGGGTGTATGAATAAAATACATTTTGTATCATTAATAAAATTTTGAAAAAGTGTAAACCAGTTTTTAATCTTTATCTCATCCTATTTCTATTTTTATTTGTTTTATAATGTATGAGCTGAAGCTTCAAATTTCCTTCCTGCCACAGATAATTTACAGACCATTGCTCTGTGTCTAGATGTTTATCTTGGATTTTGTTTTATTTTTTTTTTTTAAATCCAGAGCATTATCATTTTGTTATTTAAGTGTTAAATCAGACTCTGGATTTGTTTATAAATTTGAAAGGCAGTGTTTTGTGCTCTTTAGAAGACTTGCATGGATTTTAATAAAACACCTTGATCTCTTGCTGACTGCTTTTGTCAAAAATCTGAATGTTTCTTCTTGCTTCCGCAAAATCTTTTGTCTGGCTTTCCTTGACCCTGAAGTAGATCCTTTATAAGAGCTGAATACTTCGTGGTGAAATTAAGAGATTTCTCTTGCATCTTTGACCTGTATGGAGGTGGTTTTGTGAATCTCTTTGGATGAGCATGAGGCCGACAATGAACAGATTAAATGGGGATAGCTGCGACTTTTACATGTTGAACTAGCGGAAAGCTAGTCCTTGGAGCACACAGAAGAGGATGCCACTAACTTTGTAGTGCTGTTCTTCATCTTGTGCCCAAGGAGAACAGAGTATTCTGTTTTGGGATTGCAGTGGTAACAAGTGGTTGCTTCTGTGCCCGCTTCCCGTTGAAAGCTGTGCTTTCCTTTGTGCAGCAGGTGACGGGTGCAGGTGCCAGCGGGGCGCTTTGGGGTTTGGCTTTGGCTTTTATTCTCTCTTCGCCTCAGTTAGTTGTAGCTCTGAGGCAAAACGTCCCTTGGTCCCTGTGTGTTCAAATGGAACCAGAACAAATGGCTTCATTCTCTAAATTGTTGTGAATGAGGCAAAATTAATTGGAAAATATTTAGGAAAGTCAGAGTTTTTTGTTAAAAGGAAAGCTGATGCAAAAGTGATAGGATCTTGGATTGTAGAAATAAGAGCCTTGATCTGAGTGGGAAGAGAAATTTGTAATGGAAACTTGCTCTGTAAAAAAGCATATTTAATACAAGCACAGAGGAGTACTCAGAACACTCTTTTCTGTTAGATTTTTCAAAAAAGTGTACATTCCAGGAGGCAGAGCAGAGAAGAATATATATTAACATCAGACTCTAGAAGTTACTGCCGTAATGGACATGGAAGATCTAAACACTTACTGTGCTGGAGCTTTCTGGGTTTGGTGGAAGAGGAGCGGATAACTGATACTCAAACAATGGGAAATGGGTAAATTAACAATGTTAAGGAAGATTTGCAACTTTATTTCTTACTTCTGTACATATGCATCTGTCAATACACAAATACCCTTCTCAAAAGAAATGCAATGTATTGTTTTTCTACAAAGAAGTTTACTGCCTTATATGCTGATCAGACAGTGTGTGCTTGCATTGACTTTTTTTTCATGTATAATATTAAAGTATGCTGGCAACTTGTTGGCATCAAAATTATTAAAAAGAATGAAGACTTGTTTGAAAAATGTTCTTCTCTAATGGTGATAACTGACAACGAGGCCTTGCCAAGTTATATACATATGTAAATGTAAGTTGCGTGGCTATGTATATGATGTGTTCCTAATTGGGAATAACTTGGTGACAAACCTAGGAGGAGACTCTGTGAGTTCAGACTTCCAAACTGTCATCCTCAGAGAAAACCTGAAAAGCTGGAGTATTGTTATTTTCTCTCTCAAGTCACAGTTTGAAACTGTAAAACCTTTCATCTGCATGTACTGCGAAATACCAAATGTAGGGTGGCACTCTTCATTAGTTAATCCTGCTAAAATAAAAATAAAATGCATCCCAGGAAACTGATGCAGCGAACTTTTTGAAGACTTTGGAAGGAAGCCAAAATAAGCTTCAACACTGGTTTGTTTAAAGTTGTGTTTGCAGGATCTTAGAAAAAGTTCCAATAATACAAGTCAATAAATGAGGGGGGGATATTATAGATACATTCCTCCTAAGCATAGGCATTGGTACTAGACAATGTGTTAATCTTTCCTAACTTTAAGTGCTAACAGACAAGACATGGACTCTTGAGGCAGAAGTAGTCTGTAACAGAGCTTCTTTCTGCCTGCTGCTGTTGAAGGGAGCACTGCAGGGGCTATTAGTAGCCCCTATGTTCATGTCTGGTTTTAAGTGTCTTAAGCCCAGTGGGAAGAGCCCTCTCTAGCTGTCCTGTGTACCCTATGAAAGCCAGTTTAATTCTGTGACTCTGCAAGACCTATTAAACTAGCACATGTTAAAATTAACCTCACTCATGATCTGGTGACTGTTAAACTTCTCTTTTGTATAGAAGAGTCCTATCCAGGAGAGACATTGAAGTGTCCTACAAAAATAATAGCAATAGAAAAGAACGTGAGAATCAAGAATTTCTCATGGGAATCAACATGCAGTTTTATACTCTTCTTTCAGCACATGTGTGTTGGAGACTGGGAAAACAGGACAAGAGCATCATGAGGTGTTTAGTGCCGAGTCAGACGTGAAATATTGTGTTAAAGTGAAAAACACTGCTGTGGCTTTCACTTAAACAGGTTAGCAGATGGTCTGTCAGTCATGTATAAGGTACTGGTACAAGTGTTTGCTATGATCCCAGTAAGAAAGGTGCTCAGAGTCTGTGAGATATTGATTAAAATATCACTTATTTTGGCAGAAAGGGAGGATGGATAATTCTATGTCCCTTCTGATGCTGTGAATCCCATGTTGTGCATCAATGGACAGAACTCCAGTTGGGGCACGGTATGACGTGCAGAACCCCATCTGTGGAGGGGTTCTCTGGAATGATGGTCTTCAGTGTTCTTACAGGAGTTCCTTAGAAGAAAATGTCAATAATAATTTCTGCTGTTGAGCAAAAGAGAGTTGGTATGAGAACATGTTGCTTCACTTCAGGATAAAGACATGGTGGTGTAATTGCTGGAGCCACAGCTGCTCAGATGGTTCTGCCTGTGTCATTCTTTCCTGCAGCAAGGGCAAGGTGAACCTATCTCAGCTCTCCAATGCCTGCTGTGCTTGCACAAGGGCAGCTGACCCCGTCGTTTGCAGTGATTCTGGTATCTTCTAAAAGGGCCAGAGTTTCTGTCTGTACACACACAGTTGCAGAGAGTTTGTGCATTGAACCAGTTCTTTCTGGACACTGTTTGATACCACTGATGGCTTAGTTTCAGTAAGGAGCAGAGAGCTCCAGAGGTTGTGGTCAATTACTGTGACCCTAGCTTACTGGCTTTCAGAATAAGCACGGTGGGGAAAAAATATTCTAAAATTGAAAATCTTGTTTCAAATATACAGAACAAAGCCTAAAAGAAGAGATAAAGCATCTGTTTGTGAACCAGAATGATGATGCACAATCCCATTTTCAAGGAAAGCTGTTGTTAGCAATCTTATTTATTAAACAGCCCTCAGTGGTGGGAGGGGAGTTCTGTTTGAATTATTCTTACTTGGTTGTCAATTTTATGTTTGTTTGTGGCTTTTAAAAAGGTTATATTTGTTTCTGTTTGAAAGTAAGTACAAAGTAGGGACTGAGTATACAGTACAAATACTTACATTTCAGAATATGTTGGAGGCTATTTTCAGATATAGTGCAGGGCTAGAAGAGGTAGTCCATCATCCTGTTCTGAAGCAAGATAAACTTAACTTTCATGGCTAGCATATTCCAGGCTTCTTATCCTCAGTTTTTCTTAATAACCTAACCTAAGGTTTTTTTACCCCAAATTAAAGCCGTGAGCAATCTTTTGTGTGTATGTGTGAAACTGGAAAGCAATTTGTCACCATTTTCATTCCCATAACACAGTAAATATCCAAAATTTGCTGTTCCCTACCACCACCTTCTTAAAACTAAGGAAGTCTGTCTTTCCATTTTTGCCCTTCTGAAGCATGTGTTGAGCTGTGTCATTTTGTTCCTTTGGGACCATTACAGTTGCTCTCCATCTTCAGGTATGGGATCTGAAGCTGCACCTGGCCTCTCAGCAAAGATACTTATTGAGCAGAATAAAGGAGGATAACATACTGTTAGCTCCTGCTTTATAGGACATAGTTCTTAATATACATAGCAGCCCGATTTTTTGTTATAAATGTTTAATATTTTTTTTTTATTTCAGTATAACATGGTTGGTTCCTGGTTTTATCCTCTGTTACAAACCTGAGTTTTTTTTCAGTGTGCTGCCAAAACAGTTACCCCCTTCTGGCCACCCCACTTCCCTCCTTTTTTAAACAAAACAAAAACCCTCAAATGTTTTACGTCTCTCTGCTAAATTTCGTAATACTTATTCCAAACATTTCTCCATTTGGATTTGCAATCCCATCTCCCAAAGCATTTGTAATCCCTTCTGCCCTCTACACTGTGAACTTAAATTCAGGGAATTTAGTTATCTGCCAGTCACTAGAAAATGTTAACTCTCATCAGGGCCTCACTTGATATGGCTATCCCAGCTCATACTAAATTACTGATACCTGCTCATTGAGAATGTTTTTCAGTTGTGTATCCTTCTTGCCAATTCACCTTCAGCCTTTCTCTGTGGTTTGCTTATGAGGATGTTTTGCAGCACAGTCCAGCATCAGACTACATCACATCTAATAGATGTCTTTCAGCAGTTTACAAGAGATCACCAAGACAACAAAGCCACATTCTTTACAGTGGTGCCTGGTGGGAGGACAAGAGCTGATGAGTATAAATCAAAACAGGAGGTTATAACCTGATACAAGACCTTTTCACCATGAGAGTAGTCAAGCAAGTGCAGCAGGTTTCCCAGAGAGGTAGTGCAGCCTCCATCCTTGGAAAGCTTTGAGACTGGAGTGGATAAAGTTGTGAGCAGTCAGGTCTGATTGCCCTGGTCTGAGCAGGAGGCTGGACTGGAGACCTGCTGAGATTCCCTCTATGTTTCTGCTCTTTCTGAGATCCCTCAGAGCTTCTCTTTTTGCCCTTTCCATTTGTCTTTCTGAGAGTTTGACGATTCTCATTCATATCCCAGAGACTGTTTTCAACATTTCCCTCTGTTCTGTGAGGCAATCATCAGATCACAGTATAACAAAGTCGGATAGTTGATTTCATCAGCTGTACAAAGCTTTAAGCTCCTCCTGATTTTTTTCTAAGCATGTATTACAACATGACATCAGTTTCCAAATATGTGAACGTCCACTGGCAGCAGTTGGTGACAGCAGGACATCTCAGCAGTGACATAGCCACAGTGACATTGTAATTGTCACCTTCTGGACTGTATTACTGTACCCGAAAGTGAGTGTGAGGGCAGCGAGCAGGGCCAGGCAGCTACAGCACGAACCTCCTCGCTGCCTTAGACTGTCAAGCCTGTGCTCATGTCCTGCCCACAGCTCCCCTCTGGCTTCCTGCCCTGATGTAACATCCTGCTGCTCCTCTTCTAAGGAAGCTGTTGAATCCAGCCTATGCTGCACAAGGGATGTCAGAGCTTGAGACTAACTGGCACAACAGTACAGCTCGCTTGGGGCAGTGTCTGTGAATGTTGTGTAGTTTTAACTTCCAGAAGTGAACTGAAGCTTTTCTGTTGAAATTTTGCACTGGTCTCAGTAAACACAGAGATGCATATTCCCATCAGTAAATGGTCAACATAGATCACCTCCCCCTACTTCTCCCACCACCCTGGACCATTGAACATTATCAAACTTGCCTGAAGAACTGAAAACCAGTGGGCAAGTGCCTATCTGCTGGAGGAGAACAGGCAGTGGCTTGCCCCTATGGTGAAGAAGAAATTTTCTTTCATCTGATCCTGCATTTATCCATCTGTTTACTATCCACCGTGATGCTCAGGGGCACATGACTGGACAGTTCCCCCTTGTCCCCTGCCACTACCTTGCAGCACAACACCTCCAGAGGGAAGGGGGCCGTTCCTGTCCTGCTTGCTGCTCTGGAGAGAGCGATGGCTGGTTAAAAATAAACCTAGGAGCAGATGGCGAGGCAGATTACTGTTCATCCTAGGGCGATGATGATGATGTGCCAACTAACTGCTGGTTGTCTATCAGAATTAATCAGAAGCTGTTGTGGCACGTGATCAGTGAAGCCACTGCTCCCTCTGGAAAGAGGGAAGAGCAGAGAAGGAGCTCTGTAAAAGGAGCTCCACTGGAGAGGCACTTGTTTTTGAAGATATGAGAAGTTTCTTATGGAGAAAAGACTATATAAAACCACCACCAAATGTTTTTAGGGTTCGGGGTTTTTTGCCTAGCTCCTGAAAAGCCACTGGGAAAATTAGGTTACTTCTTGCTTTTTTTGCTGTGGAATTGTAGATCATCAGAAACAAAAACATTTGCGAGGTTTATAGGACCTTTATGAGCACTGTCTATACCTATAGTATGAAACATTATCCATGGATGCATCTGGTTTGGATTTGTGGTCTGTGTCAGAAGAAAGGACTTGACACTTGCTGTGCTCAGAACACTTCACAAACATTTTCCATACGCTCACAAAACAGACCAGGCAAAAGCTGACTGAACCCATTGAGCTGGAAGGCTCAAAGGTACAACTCCAGAGTTTTGGTGCTTTAGTGTTCTGAAAGGTAGTTTATCCATGTTACCTTGGTTTCTTTTTTGTTTGTTTGTCTCAAGTTTAATTAAATGGTGTAAGAATTAGCAGATATTTTGTTTGATCAAATTAAGAAATAGGGAGTACATTTTTGGTTATTGTTTTGTAATGGAAATCAACAGTAAATTTTGATCACTTAGTCCACTTAGAGAACCCGGCAATCTATTTTGTTGGCCTAGTAACATTTGTTAAACTAAATTTCTTTTTTGTGTCTTCAGCTTCTATTGCCCAGGCTGTCTGTCATGGTACCTCCTCTCAGTGTACATCTAGGCTGAAGTCCAAAGATACATTTTGCTGGGATGTAATTTATGGAAAATTTAAGGGTTTCCTTTGGAAGATAATTCAAGTCATATGTTAAATACTTTTTATCCAAGACTCTCATGTCTGCACAATCTACATTAAATAGTACATTCTCCACAAACGTACATTCTACAATAAAAAAGATGGGATGAAATTTGCTATTTTTTCACATTTTTTAACCACTATTCTTTTCTTTTACACTTTCTTTTTAAATGGTAGTGCTGTTTTAAGTTGTTAAAGAAATGTTTCCTGTGCAAAATGATCTGAGGGCTCTATCTGTATGTAACAGTGAGTGGAAGAGAAAGCAAAACTTAAACTTTTCCAGCTCTTATTTTTCAGGTGATATGGTGTGAGATGTTAACAGTAAGAAGAAATTAACTTAAAGCAGAAATAAGATAGAATGACATAAAGAGAGGCAGTCCCTCTGGACTCTCAAAATTTGCAGATGTCAGGGAGGCTTTTTATTGCTTTATCTGGCATTACTGTAAGCTTCATCAATATCTCTCTAACAGTTCCATGAGTAAGATGGTCACTAGTGGGTTATCTGCAACAACAGTGATTTTTAAGTCAGAAACACTTAAAATACTTTTGGTACTAACATGCCCTTTTCTCTTTCTGGTGTAGCAAATTATGAGCATAGAAATAAATCACTGGCTTATTTCTTATTAGGTATAGGTCAGGATGAACTACAAAACTAGTCTTGCTGGCTTTGTTCCTGATCAATTCTCCTGTGTGCCACTGCAGGAAGGTCAGACTCCTAGTATTTTGCATCTCTAGCACCTGAAACGTGCTGTCTTAATTATGTTTTTTTAATAAGCGAAATAATCTCAGGAACCAGTTTATTTCATTGGCCTTGCCCTTCCAAACTGCTTCTTTTGGTGTGCAAGCTGCTGGACTGAGAGGGTGGTTTAAAGTTGTGTGCATGTGGGATGGCTTGCTCTGTAAATCTCTTTAAGTAGCTGGCTGCTGGTAGGATAGGGCTGTGTACGGACCCTGCAGTGCTGCAGTGCCTGGCTCCGTTGGTGAGCATTACCAACTTTTACCATGGAACTTGTAATGAGAGGCTGCAGTGCATAGGGCAAAAATTGCCCTTAGCTGTAGAAGATACTTCTCCTCTAAAACGAGCGGTAATTGAAAACAGCACCTCATTTCCAAGCAGGTAGTAAAGGTGAGAGTGTTGGGAATTTGGTCTTGAGAGGTTTGTTAGCAGACATTGTTTTTTAGCATATGCCCATGGCACTTGTGACTGTCTTGCTAAGCCATGCTGTTGTTTTAGTCCCTCTCACCTACATAGGCCTATGTGGTTCCCATTGCACAAGTCAGAAAAAAAGGGGTAGATAATGTTGTTCTCTAGGAAGGTGAAAAATAAATTTTGCCTGTTGCTTCTTTCTCTGAGGCAGCATACAGGAGGGGTACCCAGACCTCAGATCCCAGATCCTGCCTAGGATCGTGGGCCAGCACTTGAGCAGCTTCAGCAATTCCTCCTGCATGTTTCACCTGGTACTCTGTTATTCCTCCTTAATTTCTTTTTCCAACATTTTTGTAGGCCTAGTGTGTGTTAGCTTCCCTTTCTGTTCCACGTTACCTCCTGGCACCTCTGCGATTCTGCCTCTTAGAAACTGCCAACTTTAATCTCTCCATGGCAATTCTGGCACCTTCCCACAGCTTGGAGCTCAGCTCACTCCCGGGGAGGCTCTCTTTCCATTTTCTCTCTCTTTTTTCTACCTAATGAGAAAATGGGACCCTTCCTGCCAGCCACTGCCTCAGCCACGAAGTGCTGCCCAAGCTTTCAGTGCCACTCCCATCACTCTAATGGCTCCGTATGGACAGAGAGGGAAGCGAGGCGGCCAGTGCACTGTCTTTGGAGGAAGCTTTGCCATCGTATTCCTTTTGATTTCACTCTCTTCTGCCAGCTCTGGCCACAGCAATGAGCATCAGGTTATGTACAGGGGGTCCTGTAGGTGGGATCTGGCTTGGCTGTAATCCTTTTCCAGCCATGAGAGGTGGCCCTTCATGCAGCGTTACTTGGACCAGATTGGAGTGTCTCATTTGGCACGCCCAGAAGGGAGGCAAAGATATTTCCTTTAAGAGTAAAGAAGAAAGAAGAACTTATGTACGAAGGAGTTATTAGAAGGGTTAGCACTGGGAAGAAAAGAGAACAAGAAGTGGCATGGCTATCTCCAAAGAATATTTACAGGTACAAAAAAAAAATACATGGATATTCTAATTTTCTTGATGGCAAGTAACAATTGAGGCTTCATATGATAAAATGTGAAAAATATGAAAAAAAGCAATAGACGTATAAAAATACTGTGTAAGGTAGCAGTTAAAAGGTGGGACTTTCAGGCAAAGGGTATGTGCACAAGTCTCAGAAAGGTGTCTGTTACCATTTGTATAGCTGAGAATACAGGTTAATTGAGTAGAACATGCTCATTTGTATCATCCTTTGTATTCCCAGCAAAAAGTGAATTGCAAAAAGTCATTCTTATCACATACTGTTGCATATTTTTACAGTGCTGGGGCACCTTTCAAAAACTGCAGACTGGGAGCATGTTCTCTTACATCAGTAAGTAGTAGCTCATGTGTGTTGCCCATGATCCATTCCAGACCTTCAGGAAGAGGGTGACATGACATCTGTTCTGATAACAGACCATGTTTGTTCTTAAGTAACCAACATTTGGAAAACTTGCTTTGTTCATTGTGAAGGGCCTCCAAAACCCCTCAGAAAACAAAACAGGGAAAAGTAAACTGAAGAACACCTTGGTGTTGGCCCGTGGTGTGATACAATGGAAAATAAGGATGGAAACAGCACTCTGGTTTGGAGCTCGCTGCCTTGCTTCTTCTTTCTTGCCATTGCCAGCTGCTGCCATCCCAAAGCTCACCACTGCTGACGCACTGACATGGAAATGCTTGCTTCTGACATTGGCCCCATTAGCCTTTAAAATACTGCCTTGGGACAGTGGTTTAAGGATTTTGTTCTTGCCCTTTGTTCTTAAATAGATTTCTTGTGTGTACATGAGCAGATTTGCATGAAATGCAAAGTCTCAGCATCCACAGTGTGCTCCCTTAGGTACCCTTCTTTTTAACTGGAGTTTATTATCATAAGAGGAGAAAATGACATTTTCCATTTTTTTATTAATCAGTATTGTTCTCTGTTGGTGGCCCTAGTAGCTTTGTGGAGAAAGCTCATGCAGTTGGGAGTTTTTCTTGTGACACGTTAACTCTGAAGAGAATTTGAAAGTAAAGGGTTTCAGTTGTTGGCATTTCTGAGCCACTATCTATTGAATTTGAAGCTCTTTTTGACTACAAGTAGCACAGTAGGCATGCCGGGGTTGTAAACCTCTCTCCTTAGGGAATCGGCTGTATTTTACTAAAGGGGTTCAGTAGTTATGGCAAGCATGGAAGAACAGATCTCTTCCAGAAAATCAGATGTGCTGGTGTGGCTTAACAAATGGATCTCAGACGTGGGAAGTATCTAATGTTTACCACTCCCTGCAACAGGGGGTCTGGAATGATCCTCTGAAACCTTCTGTTCCCCTGTCCCTAAATGCTTGAGATTTTCAGGGAAGAAAAACTATCCTTAAGTACTTGAAGGTGTTGCCAGGGTGTTTGATCTCTGCAATTCCTACTTTTGTTGTTAACAGCAGGGTTCATTTTGTGCCGCCAGGGTCCAGAACAAGACCCTCCAGGCACTGCTCTTGGCCATCTGCAATAACACCCCAGCACCACCATTTTTCCACATTATGCCCAGGATAATGTGGCTGTGTAACGGAGTAAAATCCGCTCTGCAGCTTAAGAGAGACCTTCTGTTGCCAGGACTGCCAGTCCTTCACTTTTTATACATTTACACACTGCTCTCAGGGAGAATAAATAATACATGAACATATGCACTGGCTAAGTGACATTTCCTTCTGATTATAGTGCAACACTGGTTAATGGCAATTATAAAAGATATTTCTTTCATCTTTTGCTGATCCTGCTGTGTGCTTAAGAGTATGCCTTTATCTCTCCTTTTTTTTTGTTGTTGTTGTAAGTTGCCATCTTGTTTTTATTTTTTAACCAAATTGTTTTGATCATTTTTCATACGTTGATGAGTTGCAGTTTTGAACCCTCTTCAACACATTTCTGGCAGGATTACCTCATCTGAATCAGGAATAGTGCTACTGCATAAGTGCCCTTAAATGCTGTGTCTGCTACATCTATATCACGATAATAGAGTCTTTGAAAAGAAACTGATTGACATTAATCCCAAATGAAATGTTTACTCTGTGTTTAATACCTGGTGGGCAATTCAATACTCTGAATCTATATTAAACAAGAAAAATGTTCAAGAAGCATTATTAAGGCTCAAAATCAGGTGCTCAAAAGTCAAAGCTATATCTTGGTGTGCATGTATTATAAAATGATGTTGAATTTTATGATTAAAGCCTGGTTTTTTTTCACTTCCTGACATAGAATAAACTTTTTTTGAAGGTTGGTTTGGGTAGAAGTATATAAGGCTCCTTCCCAAACCTGTTAAACTTGTGAGCTAGACAGTTGCATGCTGTTCAGAAGACCTGGATTTTATTCTTCTGCCTCCACCTAACAGTCCCGGGTCATACTGAACAGCTATGCCTACTCTCTAATTCACAGAAACAGATCTTCAGACCTTATGGGTTGATACCAAGAAGTATTTCTCTCATAGCTGTTGATTCAGTAGGATTTATGCTAGAATATGTACAGACCTGGGAAAAACTGGATCTAGATTTAGGGTATATAAAGTTAAAAGGAATTCCCCCCCCCTTCATTTTAGGGTCTTGATAATGTCCTGGTTTGGGGTAAAACAGCGC
>NW_008585011.1:0-23417 GCF_000691845.1 Merops nubicus
GGATGGACAGAAGGATGGACAGACGGACGGATGGATGGAGAGCACAGGAGCAGGAGCTCTGCCGGCAGGGCTGTGTTCAGGAGTACTGCGTGTCAGGAGAGCTACTGGAAGAGCAAGGAGGACAGCAAGAGGCAGCAACAGTCCTCAGGGACTTAGCAAGTATGAGCAATGGAAGTACAAAAACATCTTCTTGTGTTCTCCAGGGGATTAATTTGGGACCAGCACTATTAGCCAGTGAAAGGCCAGCTCTGAGGTGCTCTCCTAACCATAGCATTTGCTACTGGAAAGCTCAGAATTGCTTCACTTGCTCCTGTAACACTGCAAAATGGTAACCCTGAAATTTCTTCACAGTCCTCTTGTCTCTTTCATGCAGCTGCGGCCTTGATTTGAGAGATGTTCTTCTGCCATTATGCTTGTATTGTTTCCTGTAAACACACCTTTAATTACTGAACACAAATATTCAGCAAATTTTTAACTGTAGGTAATCATAGGGCAAATAATGACTTAGTTGAGCCCAGCCAACCCTAATGAAGTTATAGGAATTTCAGCAATGCATTTCAGGGAAAAACTAATTATGAAGCCATAGGTAGCCTTCCAGCCAAGACTGCAACCAGCTCCTCATAGCACCTCTGTAACTTCAGCTTAGTAAGTTTTCTTGGCTTGAAAGAAGCCAGCTTTAACACTAAAGGAAAGATTAAACAATCTTTGAGACCATACCATACCACTTCAGAGCTGCCTATCTTCAACACTGCTTGCATTTAAAGATGTCTTTTATCTGGAAATTTCTGAAATTGGCTTTTAAAGCCAGCACAACATCTACCTCAGAGTGAAAGAGATTCTAATTAACTACTATGGGCAGATTCGGGTTCACTTTTTTCACATCATTAACAGAACTAAAGCAAATTCAGGCACACAGACCCCGCTCATCACTACACTCAAGATGGCAAGAAATTCAGTATCTCATTTGCAGAAGTAAGCATTTTTTGTGTATATTTTTCCTGCTTCTGACCTTGAAAGCAACCTTTAGCACGAGCCAGCACCCATCTCGACTTAGCTTTACAAAACTTTGGGAGAAACATATCTCCACTGACAAGTGACATGGCCATAGTGACATGCTGGATATTTCACAGGTGTTCTAAAGGAGAATAATAATAACTCCAGTCTTTGAATGTGCTCACTCACAATGTTTTACAAAAGGCAGGTTGTAATAGTGAGTTCTTCACCTTTTTACTTACTTCTTTCCATTAAAAATGAAGTGAAATTTGCTATTTAAATAGACTGTAGCTATAAAACACATGCCCCCCCAGATACAATGCTCTTGCAGCTCTTTTTACTCTCAAGGCAAGGTAATGTCTCCAATGCACGTTTAACATGGGCTCTTATCCAAGTCTGAAACCCACACTTCTAACCACACTGAAATTTTCTGACCCCCTTCGCTCATTTATGTGGCAAAAGGTGGGTTTTTTACAGCCCAGGTTCCATCTCATTTCACAGTGGTTGACTATACCCACTTTTTTTGATAAGGCAGAACCCACTTGGCAAATAAATCAAAAGCTGATAGTGCTCCAGTGTTCTTGTAACAGTTCCACCTTGAAAAACAGGCAAGTTTTCCCCAGCTTTACCTGGGACCTTAGCACCAAAATCCATAGATATGTCCCTGGAAGTCCCCCGAAGATGAGAGCCCAGCCATGCAGGGGAAGGGCTGGAAAGCTCTGTTCAGCAGACCTAGGCTTTGTCACTAAGAATTTCTCACCAAAAATATGAGTACTAAGTTGCTCAAATATTATTTTGCCATTAATAAAGTTGTTCTAAGCATACTTTTTTACAAATGTTTCTGTTATGTATTTCCCTGCAAGAAATCCACCTTAAATTTGCTGAAGACTGTCAGGCATCTCAAAGTATAAACACAACAAAAGACAAATATACAAAACTACTAATATAAAGCAATTTACAAGGTAAATTTTTATACATAACCTTACTGCAAGACTGCAATCACAAACATTTCCTATTAAAGTGTACTTATAGCATAGTTTCTTTCAAAACATCATTATAAGTATTTATGCTCACTAATCTGACATTTGATAACTATACTAAATACAATTTGGTGTGGCAATATGTTTTCAGCATCTTACAGCAGTATAAAGAATGAACAACATTACCAGTTCAGACAGCACGTTTATATCCACCTCACAATCATTTTGCATTGATATTACAGATTATAGAGAGAGAACAATATCCATTAAACAACAGTATTTCCTGTTCAGAAATTTTACAATTTGATTTTATCTTAAAAGAAAAGATAATGCATACCCACCAGCACCTGAGTTCAAAACAATTCACTTTGAACATTTGCCATAAATTAAAACAGATTCTATTATGAAGCTGAATGCAGAACTTGAGTAGAAGAGGAACTAAGCTCTAGTAAGCTTCAATTGCTTGTGATGAGGTAGATTCACTATTTGCAGTTCTGCAGATAGTCATTGGTGAACAAATCCTGTTGGAGCGAGTCCAGAGAAGGGCCACAAAAGATGATCAGAATACTGGAGAACCTCTTTACAGGACAAGCTGAGAGAGTTGGGATTGTTCAGCCTGAAGAAGGTTCCAAGGAGGTCTTGTTGTGGCCTCTCAGTACCTAAAGGGGGCTGACAGGAAAGCTGGGGAGGGACTTTTTACAAGGTCTTTTAGTGGTAGGACAAGGGGTAATGGTTTTAAACTGGAAAAGGGGAGATTTAGATTAGATGTAAGGAAGAAGTTCTTCACTGGTGGTGAGGAACATACTGCCTAGAGAAGCTGTGAATACCTCCTCCCTGGAATTGTTCAAGGCTAGGTTGCATGGAACCTTGAGCAACCTGGTCCAGTGGAAAGTGCCCCTGCCCATGTCAGGGGAGTTGGAACTAGAGGACCTTTAAGGTCCTTTCCAACCCAAACCATTCTATGACTCTACAAATGTGAGCATGTGAGGAGTTGCAGTGGGAGTACCCATACACCTGTATTAAGGGCATCATTTCTCCAACTCTTTCAACTAGCATCGCCTGCCAAAGTGAACTGCACTATCCACGACCCCTTTTCCACATGCAATGCTCTAGACAGAAATGCATCTATCTGCTCATAGCTGTTGAAGCAAGCTTATCTGCTGCATGAATACTTTTTACTTCCTCTTACCTTTCTGCATTCTGCAGTTTAGAAAGCAGTTACTTTCAGGATTTACACTTTTTCTGTACTGAAAATATTCTATATCAGATCAATCTGCATATTCATGCTGCAATAACAGCCCGCAAAATTAAAATCATTCTAAAATGAGAGGCACACAGTAAACACTGAAAGTATTTTGTGATTAAAAAATCATTCCTTTCCAGTATTTTTAAAGCCCTCGACTTTCCCCCTCTTCCCCAGCCGCAGACAGCTTGATTCCAGCCATACACAGTGCATTTCCAAAGTTCACTGACTACTCTGGTCCCTGATAGTGCACAGCAAATCCTATAGAGCTGTTTTTTCTAAGTAACTTTATTAACCTGGAGTAAAAAGTAACACCTGCTGCATGCAGGCAGCTGTTTCATGGCTGTTCATGCAGGCTGGCATCCCATTCAGAAGGCCAGGATGTGCAGACAGAAGCTGTTCAGCAGCTGACCATCTGGGGTGGCTCTATGAGTATTACTCCAGTCTCTGAGAGGTAGAACGAGATTTGAGCAGCACTAAATTGTGTTTGCTGAGGCTGGTGAAGCCTCATAGAAATCTTATCAGAGCAGAGTGTACCTACATGCTATTATTGCTATTTTCCCGTGGTGTGAATTGGAAATTTCCCCAAGGAGATGACCTGTTGTGGTGAGCAGAGCCCGCCCTAGGCAGGGATCGGCGTGCGGAAGATCTCGCGATGTAACGGAAAGCTCAGACTGCCCACGAGGGGCCTTGTGGGTGTGGCTTGTGCTATATAAGCAATTGCAGCTGCACAATAAACGCCATTTGCAACATCCTTCACATTGAAGCCAGTGTCTGTGATGGTACCCAACGGCAGAGGCTGGGTGGCAAAGATCCCGGGGATCGGGTGTCGGTAACGACAATGACCAAAATAAAAAACCCTAGAGGGAGGGTTACTGTCCCAGCAGTGTTCTACCGCATTGTCCTACTCCATCTTCACTTCCAGCAGCACGCAGGAGGCACCAGCTGCTTTCCAGGAACACGAGCAAGGAAAGACTCTCCCATTTCCCAGATATTTTCAGCAAGGAAAGACAGCCTCACAGCCTCTCTCCCTGCCTACAGCTGCAAGCACCCAACACCCGTGGTGCCCACAGTGGAAAGTGCAAATTCCAGCTATATGGTTTAGGATAGAGAAATAGGTATTATCTTCCTCACTACCCTAATGCTGGTATGACCAGGGCCAGCTGAAGCTCACTGAGCCACAGTTGTATCTGCCCAGACAGCTGCAGTCAGCCCTCAAAAGAAAATTACACTGAAATATATAACAGAGCTTCAAGAACAAGGTATTTGAAATGTCTCTCCTCAGAGTCAGTGCCTATATATTACAAAACTGCCAGGTATGTGCTGGCACACATTAGCATTTTAAATTACAGTCATAATACAGATAGACTCTGCATGTGCAAGCCTTGATTTTCAACCTTTTTCACCGTCCACAGTCATTTCCACAAATGTAAAAATGAGGATAAAACACCAATCTAAGGACTAATTTTTGATGGCACTGCTTTTAAAATCTCATCTCTCTGTGCTCTCTGTACAGTCTCCCAACATGGAAATTATAATTACTGGGGCAGCAAAGATTCACAGGCTGTTTTGACAGACTGCCCTTCTCTACCAGACAAAAAGCAGCAGAACAGAGAAGAAATCAGGGTAAATATCATTGCTATTCTCAGAGAAACGTTTGCAAAATAAATGGAGCATCTCACTGGAGAGACAGAGTGAAAATATTAAAATATGTAGGAATGGGGAATTATTTTGGCCACTGAGCATTAAAATTCATCATGAGCCATAAGGAAAAAAAAAAAAGGCAGAAAACATTCAGGGTACAATTGATCCAAACCTTAGGAGTTTGAGAAGATAAATGAAATGTGAAAGGAGTGGGAAGAAAGTTAGGAAAATCGTACAAGACTGCTTCAGGGACTACAGTCCATAACTAATATTCAGGCAGAAAAGAGGCCATCCAGTGCAAGCAGATGTTTAAGTGCCTCAGGAATTCGAAGTGGTTGCAAAATTTAACATAGCAACTACAAAGGCAACATCTGACCTAAACATGCCACTTATATCCTTACATTGTCCGGTGCTACAACAACCTCTGTAGTTTGAGAACATGAGGGACTGAAATAAAAGTAACACTGAGATTTTAATCCTATTTTTTTAATTCATACATTATAAGATTGCTGATTGAGTCATTCTTTCTAGGAAATAGCAGTAGATATTACATGCCATATTATACCAGTTTGATATAAATGGGTGAAATGAGGATCAGACAGTCCATCACTCCCTTCAGCCACGAGAGGTTCCTTGCCCAGGGTACAAGTTATCATGGTGGACAGACAAAACATTTTACCCACTTTGTCTTGCAAATTCGTGTATGATTGCAACATTTACATTTATTTATAACAAGGACTTCCTCATCTTCAGCTGACTGAATTGTGTTGGAAACCTTCCTTAGGAACATAAGCACTGACAAATAACAAGCCTTTACCAACAGAAGTCTGCCAGTCCCAGCCCCAAGTCCTCACTTACCTCAAAGGATTTAACTCAAAGAAAATAAATAGCATTGGAACTTGTCATTTCCTCCAAAGTAATTTAATTCTGGAGTTTATCACGTTCTCCCTCCAGCTAATCTCAGTGAAGCAGAATTATAGATTTGGATTAATAGCTCTTATTAAAATAGATTTTTTTTAATGCTATAAATTTTTAGAATGAAATATCACTATTAAAGAACCAGTGAGTGGTTTTCCTCAGCTGTGGTAGAGCACCTTTTGGGGAGCTGGGGAAGGCTGCAGGTTGTGCCTGAGAACTCATTTAATGATCTGGTCAAGCCATTTCTTTGGTAATTCAGGTGTTCTTCCACAACAGCCTTCATTTGTAAGTTGTACAGGAATTTTCTTGTCAAATCTTTTCTTGCCTTCTCTCTTTGAGATGTATATTTATAAAGAGGAGTGAGGCAACTTAATATTTTAATTGTACTATTTGTCTGTTTTGCTCTTTTCCTGGATTTCTTATATGCATTTTGAGACAGTTTGGAGAGGGGTGGGATTTTGCAGTTTGAGTAATAAATCTTCAGAAAGGCCAAAGTCTCAGTTATCTGGGTGTTTTTTAAGCCATCTTTGTATCTTCATTGCCTCTTTTCCAAGGTTTGGCTTTTTTTCTAGCTTTTACCATCTTGGGAAAAAAAAGGCAGATGTAATTCTTTTTCGCTGTTGTGGAGTAGGTGAAGTAGTGCAAGTAAGGAAATGCTTCCAACAAATGTCAGAGGAACAAAGCAAAATACAGTACTCGGCTTCAAATCTAACCATTCCCAAAATGCACTGCAAGAGGACTTTTCATATCACTCCCATCAATCTATCCCTTTTTTTTTTGAAATGTCTGTCCATCAGAATGTAGCAGGATTGAGCTTTGGTGTGCCAGCATGGGGATGCTTTATGATTCATGAAAAAATTACATTCTCATTTACCGTATCCAGGTTCCAACAGCGAACAGAATTGCTGGGTTAATCAATGTCTTCTGTGAGTCCTCACTGTTCTAGTTCGGGCAATAACTGCAACAGCACTTTTTGCACAGGATTACTAGTCACTGCAGATAACTGCTTCCACTGCTGTAGACTGTATATTCTCCAGGCTAGACAAGTTATCATTACACACTATATGCTTTTGTTCCCCTCTGGCAAATGTTACTAACTCCTCTCATATGACTGCAGGTCAGCCTTAAGGACATGACAGGTACTAAAAAAAAGAATATTCTCAAACTTCAGTAAAATCACCTTGCTTTTGACTCCTCAAACCGGTGATACAGGTCTTTCCTATCACAAAGAGGAAACAAGGAGCTCAACACTTCTCATCTTGCCAGGAATGCAGCAGGATAAAGATCACTTTCATCTTCCTGTTCCCACAGGTGGGGATGGACTAGAAACAAGTGGCAGTGGAGAAAACTGCTCCAGCAAACACAGTTCAAGTGTTCAAGGAAACGTGGCCTGTGCCATATGGAGGACTGTGTATGTAATTCCCCCTGGAGCAACAGGGAGAGCAGTGTGGCTTTTGCAGGGACAACGTAGCAGCACAGTGCAGCACTGCACTGCTCTTTTGCTCAAGGCACATGGCACGACTCATATGCTGGCTTGATAACCAGGAATTTGTTTCCATATAGAAGAAGGCAATGCACCTTTATTTCCTTATAACTAACACTAGGATAGAAAATTTGGACCTCTGACAACCACCATATGTATTAATAAATGATAATTTACCACTACAGTATCAAAACAAAATACAAACGTCTGCCATATATTATTTTTATTATCACAAGAAAAGTATTAAAAGCCAGACTTTCTTGTCTTTTGCAGACTCTCACGCTGATTCTGGAGCACTGCTTATGTGAAAGTTATAAGATATGAACAAAGTTGGTTATGAAACAACCCATCTATGTCCTGGCAGAAGAGCTGCCTCTTACCTCCCCTAACACCACAAGAATGGTACAAGCAATTACATAGTCTTGTTCTCCAGAATGTAAAGCTGCTAAGTGGGCTTTCTGCAGCAATCAATATTTCTTATATCCAAGCAATACATCTTTAGATTGACTCGTGATTAAAGATCACAATGAATATAAAATATATTATTGATTTCTGTCAGCAAATACATTAACAAATCTGTTTCCAAGCAAGACCAGCTCAATGGTTCCAAGTGGAGCAAATTTAGTAACTGTCAGTGATGGAGAAGCACTGCATTTATGAGCTGAGCTCACCCAGCAGTAAAGCAGCTTAGTACCTCTGAGCTGCTATTAAACCTGGTCAGGGGAACAACACAGGACTATGCAGTTCACTTTTCCAAAAGCAATGCCTCAAAAAGAAGTTTCAGGTTGCCACAGGATAAAATGTAGTGCCTTACCATGATATTCCTGGAAGGAAGGAAGCACATGTTAAACTCACATGCTCTCCTTCCATGAGGCAGGTTTAGGCACATCTACTAAGGCTAAATTGCACTGCAGGAGCAACAGTGGAGGGTTTATTTGCTAAGCTATTTCTTCAGAAATAAACAAATGGTCATGAAATGTGCTTGCACCACTGAGATACTGCAGTGTGCACAATATCAGGAGACTCTAATATTAGAGAACAGCTACCTCATTACAGGGTATTTTACTGCAGAAGCTGTACAAGTATAAATCCTCAGTTTTGAGTCATGACTGCACTAAAAGTCCATGCTCCTATCTTTCTATTCAGCACAAGATTATTGACTGTGGGGGGAAAACAAAGAAGCCGTTCAGTTCAATACTGAAGTGAAACATTTCAGCAATAGGGGAACTTTTCAGGTACATGCGTACCGAATTGGTAAGACCAAAATCTGTCAGACCAGAGAGAATAGAGGTGAATTTTGGAGACCTCTATGAGACTGAGTAAATGGCACAAGGAAGGTAAAACTCACAAACAAAAATACAACACAGCACACATCAGAAAAGAAATAACATGAGCTCCTTGCAAGGTTCACAGCCCAGCTCCTAAACAGACTGCTATGCAAGGTGTGCCCAGGATGTATGTTCTGATCACCAAGATTTACTCTTTTCATGTGCTTTCTAACATGGGCTTCATTTAGGGAGGTATATTTGGCTGTAAACAACAGCAATCAGGCCACAGAATCATGGCTTCATAAGTCCTAGACATCTCACACACAGTGCATTGTCATGTAGAGGTCGCAAGAGTAAAGGCTCCTGTGTACATGAGCTCTGTACCCATCGATGGGTCATCCTAAATTTTGGGTATGAGAAAGAGGGGGCACAGCAAAGAGTGTCAGTGCTGTCATAAATCTCAGTCACTGCTGGGCCGCTGTGCTGTGTCCCAGCAACTGTAAAACTGCTTATTTTGTTGCCAGTGGGGGGAGATGTTATTTTAATTTAAAAATTTGATTCACTGTGTTTTGGCAGAAGTTCTCAGCAGCATGCAATCCTCCCTTCAATGAGACAGAATGAATTAGCATAAAGTGGAGGTTGTAAATTACAGGTCATTAGTATTGGCAGGGAAATTGTAGGTGCTTGACAGCACAATAAATACTGGAGGTGATCGCAGCCAATTGCTTTCGAAACTCTACAGCAAGCATTTTCAAAATATCCTTGAAGAGCTCCTGGAGATAGTTGCAAGCACTTGATGAGCAAGCACAGCTAGTGTCCCTCTTTGTGCCATAAAACCAGAGGAACCCTGATTCTAATTTCTCCACATTTTATTGTCTGGACTCCATAACAGTGTTTTTTATATGACAATCAGATCCTTCAGAGCTGGGAATTCAAAGGGATTACTGGGATGCTCAAAACCATGCAGGGCCATCTGAAAATATTGAATACTTTATCCCTTTATTTACTCAGGGAGAATTTCAGAGCATAATTTAAAAATACTTTTAATATACATGTTATACTTTTTATATCCAACTCCATTTGCTGGCCAGCTCATGTGTCCTGGTGGGTGATTTGCCTCCTCTGTGACTCCTACTGGCAGAGAGTCATTTTATACAAAAATGAAATAAGGGTTCTCAATAAATGAGAAAAATTACGTCCATCCTCAGAGCTGCTCTGTCTCAAGGCATTATTGCTGAGCTGCTTAACCCTCTTCTTGGTCTCCTTGCATTAACTGTTTGTATGCACTGCCCCAGCAGCAGTTCCCAAAGGCCCTGGGCTTTGCAGGAGAAAAAAAAGACATCGAGGTACTTCCAGTATTTTGGGGATTTTTTTTGATCAAGAGCTTTACCATCACAACCACACGTTTCTGACGCTAGAAACTTTCACTGGTCCCACCAGGTTATTGGCAAGGAAGCCTGAACTAAGCAATTACTGTTCCTGCCTCACTGCATCCTTCATACTTGCCCATGATGCTGCTGATGCTCAGAAGTACAGACAGGTGTCCTGGCTGCTGCCTGCTTTTATTAGGCAGCTCCTGTAGGACAGTGAAGAATCACACTTTAATACAGTGCATCTGAATTTTGTTTTAATTGTAGCCTGCAGCTAAGTGGAAAGACATTAAAATCAATCTTCTGTGATTTACTGTATAGTTGATGTTCCACCATATCTCTGAAATAATTGATCCTTTTTTTATATATATATATATGGCATCTGTCTTCACGCATGGCTCTGTAAGCCCCTGTCAGCAGCTTGGTGCAACTTCCCAGGCAGGTCACAAGAGATGTGGGTCATGTCTCAGTGACAGTGATACCAGTTCAAACCACTGCCTGACGCTGACAGTGCTGGACTGCACATATTTCCTGTGTAAACTATATTTGAAGGAGGACTGCTGTAAGCACAAGGTTTTACAGCTAAACCCTGAGTATAAAGAGGGATTGTGACAGTGTAGCCTGGATCTAAAAGAATGACAGCTTTCTGAGAAGGCTGTCTAAATGAACAGAAAAACCTCTAGGTGGGAGGTTTTAGGCACTTTAAGCTCACTGGATTTGTGAGAAAAAGGCTAAAAATGTGCCACTTTTTTTTCTTTTCTAGCTAAAGAAGACTAAGAAATCTCTCTCCCCATCACTTCTCAGCTAAAAGCCTCCACTGGAGTGGAGCCCCTGCTTAGCCAAAGGGGACAGAAATTGGCATTGCTCCAGGGGAAAGGGCCTGGCCAAAAACATGGGACGTGTCATCAGTTCTGCTGCAAAGTGTCAGCAGAAAAGCTTTTTCAAAGAGCCACATCCCTCTGCTTCCTTCTTCCTGCCACAGATGGGAGGCAGCCTCCAGGCTAGCATCTCTAAGGTGGCTGGGGATCATGGACCACAGACAGATGCATATCCACTCTGAGACTGCATAAAGCTCCTGCAGAAACCAACCAACCAAAAAAATTATATATACTAAAAAGCATGATAGATAAATGGCACAGATCACTTTAAAAAAAAAAAAAAAAGAGTCACTGTGCACTTCGTAGCTCCCCAAATCTACTGCTCTTTGAATATGATTCAGTGGCAGCTGCAAATTTATTTGATTTGAATGTACATTGGCCCACCTAATTCAACCCACTTGGGTTTTGCAGCATGACTCCATCCTGCTGCTGCAAAATACAAAGTAGGTGTCAGAAACAAAAAGATACTAGACACCCATCACTGTGCCTGGGTTTTCTGGGTGTGCAGTACCCCAGAGACAAGAGCAGCTCCGATGCCTGGTCCCCAGAACATCCATGACAGCTTGCTGATGTGCAAGAGGTACTAGCAGTCACGACCGTGGGCTTTGGCCCCTCCTGAGTGGCAATTTAATATAACCTCCTTCTGCATCCTCTCTGGTTCTTTTCTAGGCACAACTTTGTTCTCATCACAAGTACTATAGTTCTCAGTTACTCTATGTGTAGCACGAACATGGAAAATGTACAGAGGTGGGTTGTTAAAGTTGCTGCTTCCACTGGAACTCAGCAAAGGAATGAGAAAAACCACTATCAGAAACACAGAGCAGCTATAAATCATGAGGGACGCACCCTTGCAAGAGTGGAGATCCAATTAAGATTTTAATATACCAAACTCTGAAAGCAAAATGCTAAAAATAACTAGCTTTTCTTTTTCAGAATGAGAGTATCCCATGGCCAGAAGAGATTTCTCTAGTATTTGAGAGGAGAGCTGCTTCCCAGCTGATGTGAACCTGCTGCTCGCCAGGAGCAACAGCTGGGGCTTGAAGAAGCTGCTTCCCACAAGGTGTGTTGTGGTTTGAGGCTTGGAATGGGGGCGTGACCTTCCAGCAACTAGGAGGACCCCGGGTGGGGGTGAACCATTGTATTCCCTCCCCTTCCCACACACACTCTGATAAGAGGCAGGAAGTGGGTGTTAATTTCGCTCCTGTCCTGCAGGTCGGAGAGGGAGATTGTCCTTTCACTCTGTGGGACCTTGGAACCATTTCTGAGGGTTTTGTATATTTTATTTTTTCCCCTAATCTGTGTATATTTTATTTTCCTTACCTCCCTTTTTCGTTTTCTGTTCCTTGTTAAACAATATACTTCATTTTTTTTCCAAAGTGTCTCTCTCTCTCTCTCGGGGGGGGAGAGGCGAGTACATAGTTCTGTTCCATGTGGGTCCTGCCCTGAACCCCTTTTTACACGGAACCAGGACAAGGTGTAATTGCAGGCTCCACTCCACATCAATCCCTGCTCCATCCCTGAACTTGCTGGGGCAAGCGAGGAGGAGGAAGAAGGGTTCTGGCAGCTCCCTGCTCACTGCAAAGGCACTGCCTGGAAAGGGCTGTCACACTTTCCCTGTGTTCCCTGCAGAGCAGGAAAGCCTGTCTCCAGCCAGCCCTTGTTGGTGTTACTTGTCCATATGAAATTGCAAGCACGGGTGCAATGTCAGGGTGCACCATGGCTGCCCCTGTCGCACCCCATGCAACACATCGCTGCTGCTACGTGGGGACTGACTTTTTTATTTTCCAGGCTGTTTAACTGCCCAACATCATCAGTTAACCCCAGAGCTGTTCCCCATTGTATTTGAAGACTGCAGCTGCCATTTCAGACCTGAAGTGTGGGTTGTACATGCAAAAGTGTGTCAGTTCTTCACAGATGAAACTGTGTCTTTATGAAACTTGTCCTACCTCCGTTCTCAAACCACCAGAGCTCCAGGAGTGCCACTGCTGAGCATTTTCAAGTAATTTTTCTGGTTTTCCTTCCCATTTTTTTCAAGGGAGTTCTTGTATTAAAGAAAGTTGTAATAGTATAAGAAGCAACTTTACATTAAAGAGCAAGCCTTTCTTAGTATATCCTACTTTGCCACTGGAAGACGAAACATCCTCCTGATTTAGGTCCAGGGAACCTACCCAGCAACCTTCACAAAGATATTTCATAATTCGTTTTGTATATTTACAAAATTCAATGTGCATGGAAGATATTAACAAAAACAAAAAAAAAGGTGGTACACCAATTCCTTGAAATGAATGTGATGTAGAATATCAATATTATTTATGTAAAAGGAAAAAAAATATACTCCTTAAGAAATGAAGGCCCCCCAAGGAGTCTTGCACCATGGCAGTGCCAGCTGGCTTATGGCTGGCTCCAGTCTTCGAGGTGGAGAGGAGGGATTTAATCCTGTCTAATGCTTCCAGCCAGTGGTATTGGGGTAGAAATTGCTCACCTTCCTGAAGGAGTGTCTGGAGACACTGAGACCTCTTGGGTGCTCAGGGAGCTGTTGTGAGCAGCAATGACAGGACAAGGCTTGGACATGGTCCTGGCTCACCCCAGCTCTGTGCAGATGTCCTCACACAAAACATCTCCAAGGCTGGGGTGGGAATGCTGTGAAGGGAAACAGGATGGCTGGGAGATCCCAGCTCTCCCCAGGAGCCCCAAGATAAAACCGGCAGAATTTTATAATTCTTCAATAATGGTAGAGTAGTGTTTAATTACAGTGATTAATATGGAGGGTAACAAATGCACAAAGCAAAAATGGAAATGTGCCAGTCACTGCAGAGCAAAGTGGAGCATTTGCATTTATCACCCTGAAGGGCTCCCAGCACCTGTTTTGTTCAGTGGGAGCAGAGGACAAGTGACACTCCAGGCTCCCCATACCCACAGGAACCATTTCAGACCTTGGGGACACCCTGGAAGTCTGAGCTCTGCTGTCCTGGGGACACACATCAGTGTCCTGCATGCTGCCTTCGGCCCTTGTGAGCATTTGCACAGGAGTAACAGGTGGCACGCAAATTCAGTCAAGAAATGCATCCCCACAAAAGATATGTTACTACCTGCACTTGAGTGCTGGAAAACTGCAAAAAGCTGATTACTACAATACTGTATCTTACTGGAAAGAATGAAATGCAACTGAGTATTGCAAAAGGGGAGAAAGCATGAGGAAAAGAGAAAAGCTGAGGAAAGAAAATCTCTAGGAAGAGATACACAAAATGCAGCCAATAGAAGGCAACTGCTGTGACAGCTTGTGGAGGCTATTGAGCAACGGGATGTATAACAAAAAGGGCTGAAAGTCAGAAATGCCAGGCAAGAAAACATGCAGAAAGAAAATGCAGCCTTAATATGTACATGACACACAGCTCAGACCCTTGCTTCTTCTGAGATGATTATCTGAGATGATTTCCACTGAGATCTGATTACCTGCCACTGCCAGCTAATCATTGAGAAACTTTACAGGCTGCTGAGGCCTTCACTAAGCATCATTCTTGCTGCTGCTACTTTTGTAGTAGCCTTGGCCTGTAAAGGACACCTAGAAATTATTTCTACAAAAGCTTTTTACTTCCTATGCCACAGCTTCAGCTTTTGGGGAAAGGCTCTCAAACAGTAATTCCTTGCATTTTTAAAAAGAAAATTGAGATAAAATAAATAGTCCAACAAAGAGGACAGACATGGCCAACAGAACCAGGGAGAAGGCTATATGGAGGTAAATACGAGCAGAAACATGAGTGCAGTGTGTTAGCCTTGAGCTTCTACTCTGAAATATGCCTTGGCCCCACTGAAATATGCCGTTGCTATTTCTGTCCCCCTCATCTCAGGCATGGCTAGGTCAATGGCCATGAGCATTAACATGCTTCCTCACTACAGCCATTCACACTGCTTTGCTGCATTCATTTGAAGTGCTTTGTGTGACTTTCACGTTCTCACAATTCGCCATTCAAAGCGTTTGCCGCTTCAAGGAGGATGGGGCATCATCGCTGGGGCTGGGCTCTGCCTCCTTCAGACATCTGCCCAGGGCTCATGGGGACTGCAGGAAAGAGATGTCTCCTTCTATCCACCCAGCAGCCCTGGACTGAGATTCGTTTGGATGTACACATACTGTCACAGAATGTAGTTGTGTTTACAAGCGTGAAAGAATCTCATCAGGTTTGCTTATTATTTCAAGAGTTTTTTGCTTGCTTAATGCTCTGTAGTTATTGTCTCTGCTGTAGAAGAGACAAAGATATTGCCCTGTTCTCAGCCATACCTATTTATATCTTGTAATAACACTCTGCAAGAATACAAGGGAAGGTATGAAACCAATAGTGTGAAATTAAGACAAAGACACAACCTCTAGGGCCTTTCTGCTCAAAAGCTGTCACTAATGTTACCACGTTGCTTTTGTTTTCCCCGCTGGATTGTTCCCCTGCAATATTTCAGGTAGATGGTCTTTAATTCTGTTTTCTTAAGCTTAATTCAAAGCAAGAGGAGTCATGTGTCTCTGGGGAGATCAGTCCCACACTCAGCACTAGACATGGTGACACCTCAAAGAGGCCAGTGACAATAAACCCTTTAAGAGTCTCTAAATGCTGGGAAAATCAGATGTAGCTATGGCCAGCACTGGTTCAGGTAACATCCCAGCTCTGCTTTTCATCACAGCTCTGTTGGACATGTCTGAGCCTCCTGGTCAGTGTGAAGCCTCTTGCTGGGGAGAGATTCCCAAGAGAGCAAAGAGAAAACAGACCCGTGGAGATTGAACCACATCTGAGCATTCAGAAGGTACATACTATGCCTTTTTTAATGCCTTCTCTAAATTTAAAATCACAGCTTATCTTTGCAGGAGTTTGTTGAGAAACTACTTTGCTGCCCTCAGAATGTTTTTTTCCTTAAGGATTCCCTAAGGAGAAACTGGCTGACAGAAAAATGTACTTAGTGATTCTTTGGAAATGAAATGTGGATGCTACAGCCTTAAATCTCCACTGCTAAAATATATATATTTGTAGCATATATGTAGTTCTTTGTGCCAACTTTTATTCAGAGGATTTTCTAGTTGCCTGTTAAGCTATTAAGTCCATCTGCTAAAGTTTCACAAACATAGCATCAGAGGTCCCACTCCTCCAAAACAATTTCTGTGCTTAAAAGTGGCTCATAACCAGATGTGCCAGAGTACACGTGCAGTCAGTGCTATTTTTATCCCTCTCTGATTTCTTCAATGATTTAAGCTTTTATCATGTAACCTGGTACTTGGGAACAGCTGCTTTAGTTCAACACCACAGTTCAGTGTTCCATGCCATATTCATCACTATCTCTATCCAGGGAGATGTGGCCCTGGATGCTCCGGGCAGATGGGGTCATGCTTTGAGCACAACTGCAGTGACAGCTCTGGGTTTTGTTTTGAGAGTCATCTCTGGATAGGGATGAGCTGTCTGGGATGTCCTTCCAGGTCTCCTTGGGACTGAAGGAAGCCATTTCAGGCCAGGAGAGTTACAGGGATGTTCCCAGCCTGCCTTTGCCTTGTGCCTGCCTGCCAGTTGTGGCCCCAACATCACTCACAGGCCAAATGGCTCTGGAGCTGCTGGCTTGGGAAGTGACCCTCAGCTCTTTTGTTTCCTCTTTTCCCTATATCTTTTTTTCTGTCAGAACATTTGAAAAGAGTAATTGAAATTGTTGATAACTCAAAAAAATATTCCTACTACCTGATAAGGGTATCAGAAACATGCAAATTTAAAACCCTCAAATATTGTGTTAATTTTTTAGAAAAACACATTAAGAAAAGAAAAAGCTGTCAATATTTCAGCCCCCAGTGCTTGCAACCAGGAAGCAAGTGGCAGAGCTGTGCCTGTGCACGTCCCTGTGCATTGCCCAAGCCCACAAGGGGCTGTTGTGCAGCTTCTGACCCCACCTGCACCGATGCAGTTTCTCCCATCTGCTCAGAGCTGCTGGCTCAGCACTTGGCTGCACGAGGGGGTGCACCACATCTAGAAAGCAACTGTGCCTCGTTCAACAAACATTTGGCCAGAAATGCAGACAGCATAATGAAGATACCCATCTGCTTCAGAGAAGGCTTCTGAAGAGTTAAGTTACACCCTCACTATGTCATATATCCAATTATAATTCAGCTGCTCCCCCTGGGAATTAGCTTACAAGCTAATCACTATGCAAACTGCAGAATGTGTGGGAAATTGTCTTTTATCAGCACCAGTGCCTGGGAACACGAGGGTTCAGGCACCAGTAGGCAAGGTTCTCCCTGCAGCAACACCGCCTGCTTCTCTTGGCTGCTGGGTGTTACAGGGCCTGGAGAAAGCAGCTTAGCCCAGGGCTTTCCCTGCCTGAAGTCCTGGGGACGGACAGCACAGAGCCCTGACATGACTGGGGTCTAAAGCTAGGTCTGCTCCTTGCTGTTGCTGGGAAAAAGAGTGCAAAGGCTGGTGGTGCCTGAGAGCCCCTCTGCATCCTTGCAGCCAGTGGCACGAAGATGAACCTGGGTACCAAAGTGGGAGGAAGGCTCCAGCCCCCAGGGCTGGCCTGCCCCTGGCACATCACCCCCACCCCTGAAGGGCAGGTTAATTCACCTGAGCCTGTTGGATTGTCTGTAATCCCCATGGGGAGCATCATGGAGATGGGGGAGGAAATGGGCTTAAGTTGCTCCAGGGGAGGTTTAGATCGCAGATTAAGACAAATTTCTTTATTCAAAGAGTGGTGAGGCATTGGAACAGGCTGCCCAGGGAGGTGGTGTTGTCACCGTCCCTGGAAGTGTTAAAAAAAATGTTTAGACGTGGTACTTCAGGGCATGGTTTAGTGGTCATGGTAGTGTTGGGTTGATGGTTGGACCTGATGGTCTTTGAGGCCTTTTCCAACCTTAATGATTCTATGAGAGAGCACAGCACAAATGAATGTACACGCATGTGAGAAGATGGTTCAGCTTCACTCTGAACAAGCCCTGGGATACCATTGTCTCTGTGCATGGTCAGCAGGACTTGGCTCAGGTTTTGAAGTTTCTTGACAGATAATGTGGTATCTATGAACTCAGTGTTTTCCACTGGAACGTTTTTGTTGTGCTGAAACACTCCTCTCCCACCAAGAAATGAAGTATTTCATTTTGAGGCAGCTCTTCAAAGACTGATACCTTCCATTCTGCAGTATCTAATTGAAATCTTTTCCATCCTTTCTCAGCTGAGCCAATATCATGTCAAGAGAAGGGTGGTCATGACCCCAGCCAGGGGCTGCCTTCCATGAGGAGGATGCAGGCAGGAGGCCTTGAACTGACAGTCCATGGGCATGAGCAGGTATGTGACACACTGAGCAAACACCCAGCATTATCTGTGGACCAAGGATGATGGCTGAAGAGGTGCCTGGCACACTGGGAGAGGTTATGAGCTGACTCCTTGCATGATGCTTCCCTGGGCATCGTGGCAGGGCAGGCAGTCCCAGTGCAGTGCTGAAATATTTTGGCAAATTCCCAGTTAACTTTTTTTTTTCCCCCTTTAATTTTCCATTTAAAAAAAGGCATGATAAGTGCACAGTGACCTGATCTGGGACACAATAATATATCAAGCTGCCGGCCTCTCCCCAGGCGTCTCCCCATTGCTGCTGACCTTTGCTGAACAAAAAGCTGCCCGAGACAGCTCTCAGCTCCCACAAGGCTGCTCAGGCTGAAGGCACAAACTAGAACTTGAGCTTTGCTGATCAGTGGTGCAGCCCAGGGTACGGACTGGTGTCGGCTCTCCAGGATATTTGGAAGAGGGTGTGGGTACAGCTGTACACTGTTACTTTACAGAAAGTCTGAGGGTCATCTTCCTTGATTTCTGAAGTCACTTTGCAGAGTTGTCTTTGTCTTTTCTATAGGCAGGTGTAATTTGTGGTTTCTTATTGTCAGTGTTGGCCCAAAGCAAAAGTCCCATTAGCCTTTTCCCACAACAGTCTCCTTGTGAGCCAGGACTGTTGAGTTACCTGCATCAGAGCAGACTTTGATTAGGACCATTAGACCATTAGGTGCTGTAGTAGGAGTGCCTCTGCTCAGCACGGCACAGCTTGGCACACCTGCACCTGAGAGCTTGTGGTCACCCAGGTATGGCTCAGCCCCAGAGCACCTCAGACTAGTGGGCTCAAAGCAAATACTGCCATAGTTCCACATTCCTGACTGCTTTTGTGTCATTGTACATCAGCATGAAAATTGGACGAGTTTTCAGGTTGAAGCAATAGGTTTATCCTTTACTTCTTGTTGCATTCCTGAGAACACAGCTCTGTGCTAGCCCCGCTCTGGGAAAGTCTACTTGGCTATCACCTACATAGAGATGAACAAATAATTTTTTTCATGTGAATGTGCACAACTCAGTGTGCTGTGCAGCGGGCTTGCATAGGTTTTAAGCCTTGCTGAACTCCATTAATTCAGTCCTTGAGTAACGGGACATAATTTGAGCATTGGTGTGATCCCCAGGTTCAGCAAAAAAAACCATAGACAGGTCTGGACCTGGCCTGGCCCTCACTAGCAGGAATAAGGACAGAGTGTCACAGCTGTCATTAGGAGGAGTTCCCACCTGGCCCTGTCACTGTTGTTGCAAGAAAAGGGTTGACAGTCACAAAAATTCCAGGGTGGCTTGTATAGGTGATTTCAAGGGTGGGACCATCTGACCTTGGCAGGTGAAACTAATCAATAATGGTAAATTTCTGCTTTCATATGTAAAGTTAAGAGTGACAAATAACAACCATTTACTTTAGTTACTTTTTTGTTGTTATTTTGTATGTAAGACCCAGCTTATTTCTCAAAAGGTGTGCTAGCTTTGCAGATTATCACCTGGCACCCGTTTCTGCACAGAACTGGAATAAAACAAATAGCTTGAGTCTGTGTGTCAACTGGTTTTTGCACACTGGGTAAAGAACCCAGATTTGGGACAACATTGCTGCACCCCAAAGGCTTCCATTCAGTATAAATAACAAATGCAATCAGCCAGGCTTGAATTTTGCCCTTGAAGACTAGGCAAAGCTCTGTTCAAATGAATTAAATCAGCTTGCTCTTTTTTGGTGATGAACTTGAAGCTGATGAAAGTGAACTATTTTTAGTGCTAGCTAGAGGCACAAGTGAATGGCTGGCAAAGCTCAGAGTGTGTTTCTTTGACCTTCCAGCACATCCAGGCAGGACCTGCACTGCCTGGGCACAAGGGATACCACAAGCCCCAGTGCTGTTACTCAGCTGAGCTCAGCGTTGCCCCTTTTCATTTAGAGTATGTGCTGCAGTGCCTGTTTCACGCAGACAAGCTCCTTCCAGCTCAGACCCCCTCAGATAGGTGGCTGCCTGTCTTGTTTCACCGGTGTCAGAGGTTAACATCACTGTGTTCAGCACTGAGGTGGTCACATATAAGACCCATAGTTTTGCCCCTGGGGAAGCACTGTTTCAACAAGAAGTCAATGGAAAATCCTCCTGGCCTGTGCTGTCAAGTGGCACATCGCTGACATTGCCATACATTGGAGAAGAAGTCATCTGCCTTTTATTCAAGGTCATCCTCAGTTGCATGAGCTGAAAATTGGCTTCCATTGCACATACTGTGACTTGCATCATGACAGGAGGTGGGGTGAGTGGTGGTGATGCTCATACTGGAGCTCTGCAGAAGCAGTTTCTATTTCCTCCAAGTGCTCTGAGGGCTGCTGACAATTTCAGCTTCACATATTGTAATGTGTCCATTAGCATGGTCATTTGTCTTGTTCTTTAAAGGCTACAGTCTGACATTTGGTCTTTGCAGGATTTCACATTCCTTGTGAGTGTAAAGGTTCTGTCTGCTTAAATAAAGTTTTATCCCAGATGCTGTTCACAAGTTTCTCTTCCCTCCTTGACCAAAAGTCAATATTTGCCTTGACTGCAAGCTGGCAGGACACCTCACACATTTCTGTACAGCACTGCAAATTGCATATGCTCAGCTGGCAGCAGCATTTCTGAGCCCCCAAAGGGTCTGTCTGAGGCCTCGTACCCTAGGGAGATGCACCCCCCAGCCCCAGCTGGGAAGGGTTTGGCTCCTTTATTTTGAAGTTCATACTAGTAGTTACTCACTGGGCTTTCCATACACAGATGATACCTCTTAAACGGTTTTATTCTGTTCCTTGACATATTTCTTGGTGCTGCATGGTCTTCTGTGCTATGTGCATGGAGCTTATCTGCCTGAGGATGTATACTCAGTCCCAGAAAGGGTTAAGTCTTTCTTTATGAGATTGGTAGAATGAGCTACTCACTTTGCTGTTGTAGAAATAAATGAGTTAAAATCTGCAAGGCAGGAAGATCCCTGAGCTTTTATCCATGCTACTGATACTGCAGCATTTTACATCTAAAAGCAGTAAGAGCTGTGACACCTGAGAAACAATAGAAAACCCATGCCTTGCAGAGAAGCATTTGATGGAAATAGATCAAAACCATGACGAATGTCATTTTCCACACAACACAAGTTATCTGGTCTCTGCACACACCAGTCTTAACTACAACAATGTACAGAGGTGCTTTGATAACAGTGAATTGCCTTGAACTCCATTTACATGACTGTAGGACACCAGACAGACTGAATATCAGTGCTAAGTTCTCCTATCAAATATCCTGAAAATATCCTGATCTGGGCGGCAGGTTGACCACTGAATGGCTTGCAAGCAAAACGTGGACGGCCATCTGCTAAGTTCTGCAACCTTATTTGGGAGATAGGTTGGGATGGCTGCAAGAGTGTTTTCTACGATTTTAACCATGCATTTGTGGTATTTTCCTGACACTAATGACAGCAGTTGATGAAAGTGTGGTTATTAACACAAGGCATCAGAAATACCTCACAGAGCATTTCTGCAGTGTAGCCCACTCACTCCTACTCATGGCAATCCTTGCAGGATTTATTGCATGGCAGAAGTGCCCATTCTCCTGATGCTGGCATTGTCCTGTGAGCACTGTGCCAGGGAGAAGCAGCCCTCCATGCCTTTGCCAACTGTCTTCCAAATCAGGTATTCAAACAAAACTCCAGCAGCCTGTATGCCAAATGCTTGGGGACCTGATGCTGCTTTGGCTCTAGAGGCAGAATGACTTTGCTGGGGATCTGGCAGCACATATCCCCCCTGCCTGCAGTGTGACACTTGCATTCATGAACACATGGTCCCCCCAGCGGTGCCAGCTGCACGTGGCAGTGTTGTGGCACTGTGGAAATACCCAAACCCAGTCAACAGAAAACGGAGAAGGGCCCATGAGATCCAGCACCCAGTGCTGGACCCGCTCCTGCCCCTGCCACCCCGAAGCACTGCCCCAGCACTGTGGAAGGGGAGAGCTCCATTTCTACTGGACCAAAATGTATTTCTCACCTGCAGCAGTACATTTTCCCAAGTCATTGCTGCTGAAGCAATGAAGCTATACCAGAATTCCATTTTACTCCTGCCTAAGGAAGGGTGGAGTGAAATGTTGTTCACTCTGCTTTAAGACATTGTGAGGAGAAACAAGCACCAATCAGCAACCTAAGCTATGCAGCAAGCTCCTTCCCATAGATGCTGGCCTGTGCTGAGACCTGTGCTTTGTGTGATGAATCAGTACCCTTCAGAGATCTTACAAAACAAGGTTTCTTTAATTTCATGTTATTCAGAATACTGAACTAAACTTGCAGGAGTTAATCTATTTCAATTACTCTGTGATATATAACCAAGAAAACAGAGGTACCTTCATAAGAGTTAATCCATTTAAAATTGATTTTGTCCCCCCAGCCTGTCTGAAATATCTGTGCAGTAGAGCCTTCAGGCTGTCTGCGATTCTCAGTTAGAAAAGAGACCAGCCAGGCCAAACCATGCATGGCACAGGGGCAAGCTTCAGCTTGCTTTCCTGCAGACACACTGCATCCAGTACCTCAACTGGTATCAAAGAATCAAACTACTGGAAACAAGCTGTCAAAAGCCACCAGAGTCTTATTTCTTGCAGAGAAGATCAAAATAAACCCCAAGAGCTGCCGCAAAGACGAGCAAATAGAAACATCCCAAGGGAGCAAGCATGCTCCAGCTCAGCTCATGTGGAGGCAAAGAAACTCCTTCGAGTGAGTTCTTTCTGCCATCCCCTGGAGGGAGGCATGATCCATTTTCCCTTAAGGATGGTTTTACCTACTGGATACCAGCGGCAGCATGTGGTCTCCTTCCCCTCGGAGCATAACACCCATGTTCACCCAGGGGAACCAGAGCCCCCAAAAACCTCCATCAGGGTGGGAAACCAGGGCTCTGCTGTGCAGCCCAGCCGAGGAAGGACTGGCTGGGCTCAGTGAGCAAAGGCACCAGTGAGGCTGGCGAACTTGGTGCAGCTGCCCCCTGCCAAGGGCCGGGGGCACAGGGGTCACCCACGGGCAGGGCCATGCCCACCACCGGGCTCCTCACTGAGTGCTGCCTCTGAACCCCACCACAGCCGGCTGCTGACATGCCGCTTCGAAGCAAACCCAAGGTAATTTCACCCAGACAAGACACTTTCTCCATGTTTTTAAATCTATAACCTCAATCCTCTGTGTTTTTCACTACAATCCAGTTCTTCTATTGCCTCTTCGATATGGCCCCGCTCTGGGGAATCCCCCGCAGTCCGCTGCACGTCCGAGCTTACGGGCTGCCGGAGAAACCGCAGGGCAGCGGACGCTCGGTTTTCGCCTCTCGG
>NW_008585012.1:0-2705 GCF_000691845.1 Merops nubicus
CTCATTTGGTACAACAGTGGGCAAAAAGGGAAGTCATTAGATGGACATTTCATGTACCTTACTACCCGCAAGCTAATGGGGTGGCAGAGCGTACCAATGGATTAATTAATGGATGAAAAATTAAACTATTCAGTTACTACTGTAAATAATAGGTGAGGCGTAAATAGATGCCCTCGTCTTAATGCCTTTTTCCCCTCATCACCTACCCAGGATAAAGGACAACTTCAGAAACGCTTCAGAGGATCCAAGACAGTTCTTTGCCCCAGACAAACTGTGTTAGCAAACCTGCCAAATATTGGTAGGGCCAAACTTATCTTACAAACACCGGTGAATTCAAATACAGGGTTTGCATCTGATTTAAATAATAGACAACACAAGATTAGCACAAAATGGATAATTAATGTTGAATAGATTTTAATAAGGTTCATATTTTTTGAGATGTGTGTTTAGTAATATTGCAGAGCATATTTATGGATCTACAACTCAAAGTGTCGGGAACATGCTGGAATTTAATGTCAGGACTTGATCACCCTGCCGTTGAATTTCAGAGGAGTTACTTTTGCTATAGGTTTTGGTAGGGTGTATTTGGTTGATGCATTTATGGTTTGCGCTGGATTGTGAACATGTAAATAGTGTTTTGCCAATGTTAACTTTCATTGGTGTTTGTAAATAACGAATGTAGATATGTATATAAGTTAGACATAAATATATTATATCGTTGTGCTGCCCCAAAAGCCACGGGGTGAGATGTCTGAGACGGATAAAGTTTTTTTTTGTCTTTTGTGACAACCAACAATGGTCCTGTACTACCATCTGCTGGATTTGGGATAAAACTGCCATGGAATGCAGCAGAAGATTCTCGTTTGCAGTGACATAGCAGTATAACTAGTTGATGCTTTTGGTTCTGGATGGATTTGCCATCTTGGACTCATAACGAGCACTTCAGAGAGAGCTCCTCTCCAATCCTGGGTAAGCTGGATTTTTCCTTTTCCCTGGGGTTTTCAATGGAGCTAAATGGAGCTAAGCAGAGATGAGGGAGGCTGCATCTCCTCCCCCTCTCCCCCCAGCTGCTATCTGCTACAATTAGAGCCGGGAATGAAGTGATCCAAATGGCAGTTGTCGCCTGCATTCCTGGCATTCCAGCCTAATTGGAACTGATTAGGAACTGCTCTGAACTTTGTTTAAAGCAACAGTGCAGCTTCTGCTGCCGGAGGCTTTGTGAAAGCCCTCTACGGGCTGCCATTTTTTACTGTGGACTACATTACCCAGAAGGCTGCTGTTACCCAGAAAGCCTTGGAACTTCCAGACAGCCATCTTGTCAGCGATTGGTAAATTTAATCAATCACTGCCTTGGGAAGGGGAGTACTATATTTGCCTAACTGCCCTTGTACATCCTTAAGTTCCCGTCGTAACATTACGACCTCTGCTCATGCTTCATCACGTTCCTCCTGTACCTGCCTCAACTCCTGGAGCGCAATTACTGCATTAATAGTTTCTTGCAACTTAGTATTGTCTTGCTGCAGCAAAAAAATGACCTGCTGTCGCACCGCATTGTTGTGGGGACGATGAGCATTAGGTAACCGTTTCCTCCAAGTCCATCATCTGTCGTTGTACCAAAATACACTTTGTCATCAGTCTCTCAATCTCCCTTTTACAGTTTAGATGTGGATAATCCTGCCCATGTGCACTTGTGGGTTCAGGCACACCTGCGGGTCCAGGCACACCTGTGGAGTCAGGCACACCTGCAGATTCAGGCACACCCGCAGGCCCTATAGACCCTATAATTTTCCATTGTATTTCTTTCACTTCTTGCTGCAATTTATCATGTTCCTGATGCAACTTTCCATGCCTCTGCTGCAACTCCTTATACTCCTGTTGCAGCTTCACCTGTCCCTGTTGCAGCATTTCATATCCCTGTTGCAACACATTATGCTCTTGCTGCAGCACATTATGCCCCTGCTGCAACTTGTCCACATCTTGCTGTGAGGTTTTACCTTTAAGCCTTGTCTCTAATTCCAGTTGAGACACCTTCCCTTTCATTTTCCGTTCAAACTCCGTCCTCCTCACCACATCCTCAATATCCTGTTGCATAGCCTTAGTGGTGTCCTGAATTATCTCTGGATTTTCTGGAGTCTCTGGATTCTCTGGAGGCCCAATGGACCCTGCATAACCAACATCTCATTCCTCAACTTCTGCGGTAACCTCCACACGGGTGGCATCCGGTACCTCGGTTTCCCCGGCAGGGGCACTCATCTTTAGTTCTGGTCTTGTTTATGAAATCCGGAAAGAGCATGGTTAGGATCCCAGGAAAGGGGAAAAAGGGGAAAAAAGGCAGCATCCCAATTCTGACACCAAAATGTCATGGTCCGGTACCAGAGGGTACCGGGTCAGGATATCCGTGACCTCCTCCCTGCCCAAAGGGACAAGAGAGGACAATTAAAGGAACCGAGACGTGCACGTGGCGCTTGCCTCTCAGGGGCAGATCCAAAGGGAAACAGCCCCCCTTTACCACGCTCAAAAATCGTTATCAAGACCAATGTCCATTATACACAAAATATAGTTTATTCTGGGTTGGCAAGAAATGGAAAGGAAAGGGAAAAGGGGGAAAAACCAGTTCAACAGTTCAGATACCCCAATCCCCAAGATGGTGTAGGCAGGAAGGCTCTTGAGGAATGATGGGGGGTGGAGTTCCGGTGTGATACTGG
>NW_008585012.1:2720-3109 GCF_000691845.1 Merops nubicus
CAGGATGACAGCGGCTGGAAGTTCCAATAACGTTACCTCCTGGGAGTTGTAGTCCAGGAATTGGTGACTGGAGTTTAAATGGCGGCGCCCTAGGTGCGTACGGTTATGGCGCGGCACCGGGTGGCAGAAGCTACAGCCATGTCCAGAATCGCCGAGCAGGGAAACACAGACGCGGCTCTGTGGCGTCTCTCTCGGCGACAGCTGAAGAAACAGGTACAGCAGCTCTGACTCTGACGGGGGGGGAAGCGTGGTGCATGCACGTGGCAGGCAGCAGTGGCACGGCGACTGCAACTCCACACCCTGGGTCAATTTAGTCCACCCCAGCTCGGCTCTTCCTGGCGCAGTTTGGCACAGCACTGTCCCCCATTTCGGTTCGGCTCGGCACAGCG
>NW_008585012.1:3223-8973 GCF_000691845.1 Merops nubicus
AACACGTAGACAGGCAGGCTTACCGGAGCAGGGCTGCTGTACCGGCGAAGACGTCCACCGCAGAGCTGGTCCTATGAGGAAGAAAGCAAGCCCCGGAAGATCCATGCTTAATATAACTTTCACTATCAATAAGAGCTATCGCAAGGTACCAAAATCTTGGGGGAACCCTCGCGATATCTGTCAGTTCAGGCAGGGAAACTGGGCATCGTAGTCCACAGCGAAACAGCTTCCTGTCGCTGAGAAAGCCAGAAAATAGAGGAGAAACGTTCCAATTTTCACACCTCCCTTAACATTGCTGTTAATTTAGTTAAAAATCAATAGTCCCAGTAATAAATTGGTTATCAATATGGATTTACTAATGATGTGAATGAGGTGATGTATATGTATGGAAAGCTGTAAAGACTGCAGTGGGCTAGTGAAGGATGTCAGATAAGTACAGAGGAAGGGAAAGATAGAAATCCCTCTCTTTATTCTCATTACCAAGTCCTCTTTCTTCTTTAATCTTTTTTTTTAAAAAATAGCTCATACTAGCTGTTTTTAAAATTAGTGTCTTTCATTTGCAGTTACACATAACTGCAGAAACAAAACCAATTTTGTGTATCAAAATGTTTTCTGAAGACATCATGCAAATATAAACACACTGTGGAGTTCTGAGTATTTACTAAGTATTAAGCCAATGCTGAAAGGATCAACATTCTCAATAAAAATCAAATGTACTATTTGTTTCCAAAATGTACTTGCCCCTACATGTGCTCTTGAGAGAACTCTAGAACCTCTTCTCCTGAATTGTTACAAATGCCAGAAGAATCTCAGTAGCCTGAATGAAAGATATTTCTAGATGTACCCTTGTGTAATCCTATAGAAAAGCTAGCTGGTTGTGTGGAGGTAAAATTTAGTGTTGTTGGTTGAAAGAAAGACAGTAAAGGTTGTATCGTTAATGGTTCATAAGATTTAGGTGTAATTGTATTCAAAATAATTCAGCATTGGTTTTCATGCATCCTAACTTTTATAGAAGTAATGTTCAACTGAAAGGCAAAGAGAAGGGACAGGTGGGACAAACAAAATGACCAGTCCTCATCCAGAAGAATAAACTTTGAACAGTGTGATTGATGTTTTCTTACAGGCATGCTGGATGTTCAGCATCTTACATTTTTTGTAATGTACAAGTCAGTGGGAGACCCTGAACACCAAATCACAGTAGTTCTTATAAATTATGTTGGAGGTGGTCACTTCTCAAAGTAGATTATAAAAAGTGGTAGTGTATTCTGGTAATTTACCAATATCTCTACTTTGATAGTTTCGTAAATTTCACAGAAAAACTTAATCTTGGTTATTATCTTGGTTATGAGTAGCCTTAAATGACTCTCAAACAAAAGAAAAATAAAACAATTAAAAATTATAGTTTAACTGTCAAGGGTGAAGAAAGGAATTGTGTAGCTTGGAAGTTACAAAGAAGTTGTTGGGGTTTTTTTAGGACTGTTCTACAAGTCAGGTGTTTTTCCAATTACGTGGCCCAGCATAAAGGATATGGCCATCAGCAGAAAAGACTTAACTATCCAATTCCAGTGAATACAGGAAAGATATGATATGGTTAACAATAGGGGGAACAAACAGATCAATATAACTACTCATAGTAGATAATGTAACTGAGCAATGAGTAAGCCAAGCCAAGGATCTGGTAAAGGAGGAAGGAATAAGCCAAGCCAAAAGTCCAATCACAGTCATGCAAAAGTCACCATAGGACTTGCCAAGGAGATGCACCACCAGCCACGCCATTCTTGTTCTGTTCAGCTCCCAATCCTGTCCAACTCCTAATCCTGTCCCACTATTGCTGAGAACTCTGGTTGCAGTGGACACTCAGGGAACGCTTACCAGTAACAAGAAAACCCTACATAGTACATTGACCCATAGGTAGGCTTCCAAAGTTCACTGCAAGCAGAACCAGCTCTTATACTCTTAACTTCAAAGGTGGGACACCTGGTCTTAACTTCCTAATTGGTTTTCACCCAAGGTTTGCTAGGCCTTGTGAGAAAACCAAGAGGAAGGTTTCTTCTGCTATTGAAGAATCCTCTGCCTGGTTGTGGGAATCATCCATATGTCAACTTAGACAGGGCTCAGGGTTTAGACCTCAGCACTTCAGAAGGAACATTTTAAGGAAACCTTCAGGTCATGCTAGAGTGTGAATGTAAACCATAAAGAAAGGATTAGTGTGTAAATTTGGGACAGACCAAAATAAATTTTTTGGGAGCTAATATCTATGACTGATTATTAAAGAAAAGGGGAAAAAATCAAGTAGTGTGACAGGAAGTGAGGAATTGGAGGAAAATAGATGAAGACTTAAAGAAAACATATAGTATACTTTTTATTTGCTTTATAACTTTCTAAAACTAAACTTGTTAGAAAGGTAAACAGGAAAGAGTCTCAAATAGACATCTAGGTTGAAGTTGCTATAACAAGGAATCTTGAAAACAAAGCATAATTTCAGTGGAAAAGAGAATTCTTAAATTGTGATGTTTTGCAAGGCTTGAGGGTAAAGGTTGGGAAGAGAATATATATGGAGTTGCAATAATGCCAAGGTGGATTTTGGACTAAAAGGAAATTGATTGGTCACAGGGCCATGATCTCATTGCAATTATGGAGACACAGCGGGATGGCTCACATCACTGCAGTGCAGTCATGGATGACTATGTACTTTTTAGGAAAGACAGGCCAGAAAGGTGAGGTGGTGGAGTTGCTCTTTATGTGAGAGAGCAACTGGAGTGTATCAAGATCTGCCTGGGGGGAGATGAAGAATGAGTTGACAGCTTATGGGTAAGAATTAAGGGGCAGGCTAATATGGGTAACACTGTTGTGGGAGTTCACTACATGCTACCTGGTCAGGAAGTCAATAAGGCCTTCTACAGACAGCTGGAAATAGCCTCAAGATCACATGCCCTGGTGCTCATGGGGGACTTCAACCACCCTGATATTTGCTGGAAAGGCCATACAGCAAGGCACACACAGTCCAGGAGGTTACTGTAGAGTATTGATAACTTTCTGACACAGGTGATGGAATAGCCAACAAGGAGAGGTGTACTGCTGGACCTTGTACTAATGAACAAAGTTCTGGTTGGGGATGTAAAGGTTGGGGGCAGCTTTGGCTGCAGTGACCATGAGATGGTGGAGTTCAGGATCATGCAAAGAAGCAGCAGAGCAACCCAGGACTTCAGGAGAGCTACCTTTGGCCTCTTCAAAGACCTACTTGGAGGAATCCCATGGGCTAGGGCTCTAGAAGGTAGGGGGCCTAAGAGAGCTGATTAATATTCAAACATCACTTCCTCAAAGCTCAAGATTAGTGCATTCCTTTGAAAAAAAAATCAAGTAGAAGAGGTAAGTGACCTGCACGGATGAGCAAGGAGCTTCTGGAAAAGCTCAAATGGAGGAAGGAAGTTTAGAGAATGTGGAAAAAGGGACTGGCAACTTGGGAGGAATATAGGAACATTGTCAGAGTCTGCAGGGATGCAACGAGAAAGGCTAAGGCCCTCTTAGAATTCAATCTGGCAAATAATGTCAAAGACAAGAAGAAGGGCTTCAAGTGCATCAATAGCAAAAAGAAGACTAGGGAAAATGTGGGCCTGCTGCTGAATGAGCTGGGTGCCCTGCTGATGGAGGATACAGAGAAGGCAGGGTTACTGAATACCTTCTTTGCTTCAGTCTTTACTGCTAAGGCTGGCCCTTGGGAATCCCAGTCCCTTGAGTTTAGAGAGTCTAGAGGAAGGAAGACTCTCCTTTGGTTGAGGAGGATTTGGTTAGAGGTCATTAGACAAGCTGGACATCCATAAATCCATGGGCACTGATGGTATCTACCCATGAGTAGTGAGGGAGTGAAGTGCTGGGGTTTAAACACCCAGACTTGAATGAGGGTTGGCATATGGATGATGTCCACTACCAGACAAGAAAGACCCTCCTTGTCGCTGTAGAGGCAGTCCAGGCGACACACAGACTCCAATGTCAGAAGGTGAAGGAATAGCACAAACTTTATTACAGTTAGCATCTTTTATAGATTCATTGGATTATTGACATTCGTGTTATAGGTTTATTGGCTACTAAGTTGCTACGGTGCATTCATTGGTCCCTAAACCCAAACATTCACCAAGACCAAGATGCAGAGTGTTTATCAGGTGTTTATAATTTTATTCTCAAAGCTGAAGCTCTCAGTGTGTGAGAAAGTACACTTTCCCACAAGCAATAGCTGCAGCTTGCTGACTGCAGCTAACAGTGGAAAATAACCTCAGATCAGCCTTTCAGTATCCACAATTCCCCCTTTTTGTTTTATAACTAAAAGGGCAGCATTTATAATCCTCTGCAGGTGTCTTGCAGAAGGAGAACAAACACAGCTCACAGGGACCGTTTAGTAATTTGTCGGTTATCAACAGAGTCCCAATTAGATATTGACTTGATGTGGTCGGAGAAATTTTACACTAAACACCATCAAGTTCTTTACAATCATATCCATGCACTAGCATCCAACTCTACATCAGTTACTAATTCTAATACAGTCTTAACACTCACTATTCTAGAAACACAATAAAGGATAGAATTTTCATTTTCTGCTTGTAGAAGGACCATCTGACTGATGATCGGCATCTTGGTCATCATCATCTTTTGAAGGTTGCCTCTTGGCCTTATCCTGCTTCTGGTGTCACAGATCAGGGCAAACACATCTTGTAGGAATCCATCGTACCCCAGTACCTGTGGAGACACATGCATACCCACGACCCCAAGCAATGAGCTCACATGGGCCTTTCCACTTATTAGTAGTTAGATCTCGTACCCAGACCTTCGCTCGGGGCAGCACGGCTCACCTGACAACTGCAATGAGACAAAATGATTCAAAATGACAGGATTATTTGAATTTGGTGGCACTACAAGATGATTCATTGCATACAAAGCCTTTTTCAGTTGGCACTGTGGAGTTTCTCCATGCATTCCCCCTTTTTGTTTTTCCAAAACACGCTTCAAGGTGCCATGAGCGCGTTCAACGATAGTTTGACAAATTTGGGAATGTGGAATATCAAATTTAAGTGACACACCCCACAGGTGTAAAAATTGCCGTGTCTTTTGTGAGACGTAGGCAGGGCCATTATCGGTTTTCACAGAAGGTACATCTAAGATCGTAAAAGTCAGCCTACATTTACCTGATTTATGTTGTGGTGAGCAGTGCCTGCCCTAGGCAGGGATCTGCGTGCGGAAGATCTCGCGATGTAACGGAGAGCTTAGACCACCCACAAGGGGCGTTGTGGGCATGGCTTAGCATAGATAAGTGAATGCAGCGACACAATAAAGGCCATTTGCAGCATCCTTCATATTGAAGACTGTGTCTGTTGATGGTACCCAACGGTAGAGGTTGGGTGGCAGCTATTCCATAGTTCGGGTGTCAGTAACGACAGATTTATTCTTAATTACAAAGACAGGGGTATTCCAGGGACCGATAGAAAACTCAATGTGTCCCTGTTGTAATTGTTCCTGAACCAATTTACGAAGGGTGACTAGCTTTTCTTCTGTTAGGGGCCACTGATTTTCCCAGATGGGTTCATTTATTAGCCACCGCAGGGGCAGCGTAGGAGATTGTGCACCCTTCAGCACAGTTGCCCAAATCGAAAATGCGTCCCAATCCGTACCCCCCAGGCTGCCAACACATCCCGCCCCTAGAGGTTGAGTGGAGCTGCAGTGACATAGGGCCGAACTGTAGCTGTTTGCCCCTCTTCGGT
>NW_008585012.1:9135-9355 GCF_000691845.1 Merops nubicus
CACCGGTAAGAATCAGGGTATACGTCATGTGTGGTCGCTGGATAGAGATGTCTGCAGTCCAGAAGATCTGTGGAAGTCCTGTAGATCCAAAGCTGCCATCTCCAGGACTGCGTTGGTTTGTCCTGGGGACGCAGGACTTAAAGGGCACAAGCTGAGCAATACATGTCTTTTGAGGGATAGTGACAGGGGTGGTGGGTGTGGAAACCATAGCACAAATCTG